>NC_092225.1:69660107-69730107 GCF_036320965.1 Panulirus ornatus | reverse complement strand
CTGGTAACCTGGGCCACACTGGCCACACCAACACTGTAACCCTGGGCCACACTGGCCACACAACACTGGTAACCTGGGCCACACTGGCCACACCAACATGGTAACCCTGGGCCACACTGGCCACACAACACTGGTAACCCTGGCCACACTGGCCACACCAACACTGTAACCCTGGGCCACACTGGCCACACAACACTGGTAACCTGGGCCACACTGGCCACACAACACTGGTAACCTGGGCCACACTGGCACACCAACACTGGTAACCTGGGCCACACTGGCACACCAACACTGGTAACCTGGGCCACACTGGCACACCAACACTGGTAACCTGGGCCACACTGGCACACCAACACTGGTAACCCTGGCCACACTGGCCACACAACACTGGTAACCTGGGCCACACTGGCCACACAACACTGGTAACCTGGGCCACACTGGCCACACCAACACTGTAACCCTGGGGCCACATGGCCACACCAACACTGGTAACCTGGGCCACACTGGCCACACCAACATGGTAACCCTGGGCCACACTGGCCACACCAACATGGTAACCCTGGGCCACACTGGCACACCAACACTGGTAACCCTGGCCACACTGGCCACACAACACTGGTAACCTGGGCCACACTGGCCACACAACACTGGTAACCTGGGCCACACTGGCACACCAACACTGGTAACCCTGGCCACACTGGCCACACAACACTGGTAACCTGGGCCACACTGGCCACACAACACTGGTAACCCTGGCCACACTGGCCACACAACACTGGTAACCTGGGCCACACTGGCACACCAACACTGGTAACCCTGGCCACACTGGCCACACCAACACTGGTAACCTGGGCCACACTGGCACACCAACACTGGTAACCTGGGCCACACTGGCACACCAACACTGGTAACCTGGGCCACACTGGCACACCAACACTGGTAACCTGGGCCACACTGGCACACCAACACTGGTAACCTGGGCCACACTGGCCACACCAACACTGTAACCCTGGGCCACACTGGCACACCAACACTGGTAACCTGGGCCACACTGGCCACACCAACACTGGTAACCTGGGCCACACTGGCACACCAACACTGGTAACCTGGGCCACACTGGCCACACAACACTGGTAACCTGGGCCACACTGGCACACCAACACTGGTAACCCTGGCCACACTGGCCACACAACACTGGTAACCCTGGGCCACACTGGCCACACAACACTGGTAACCCTGGCCACACTGGCCACACAACACTGGTAACCTGGGCCACACTGGCCACACCAACATGGTAACCCTGGGCCACACTGGCACACCAACACTGGTAACCTGGGCCACACTGGCACACCAACACTGGTAACCTGGGCCACACTGGCACACCAACACTGGTAACCTGGGCCACACTGGCCACACCAACATGGTAACCCTGGGCCACACTGGCCACACAACACTGGTAACCTGGGCCACACTGGCCACACAACACTGGTAACCTGGGCCACACTGGCACACCAACACTGGTAACCTGGGCCACACTGGCACACCAACACTGGTAACCTGGGCCACACTGGCACACCAACACTGGTAACCTGGGCCACACTGGCACACCAACACTGGTAACCCTGGCCACACTGGCCACACAACACTGGTAACCTGGGCCACACTGGCCACACCAACACTGGTAACCTGGGCCACACTGGCCACACAACACTGGTAACCCTGGCCACACTGGCCACACCAACACTGGTAACCTGGGCCACACTGGCCACACCAACACTGTAACCCTGGGCCACACTGGCACACCAACACTGGTAACCTGGGCCACACTGGCACACCAACACTGGTAACCCTGGCCACACTGGCCACACAACACTGGTAACCTGGGCCACACTGGCACACCAACACTGGTAACCTGGGCCACACTGGCACACCAACACTGGTAACCTGGGCCACACTGGCACACCAACACTGGTAACCTGGGCCACACTGGCACACCAACACTGGTAACCCTGGCCACACTGGCCACACCAACATGGTAACCCTGGGCCACACTGGCACACCAACACTGGTAACCTGGGCCACACTGGCACACCAACACTGGTAACCTGGGCCACACTGGCCACACAACACTGGTAACCTGGGCCACACTGGCCACACCAACACTGGTAACCCTGGGCCACACTGGCCACACCAACACTGGTAACCCTGGGCCACACTGGCCACACCAACACTGGTAACCCTGGGCCACACTGGCCACACCAACACTGGTAACCTGGGCCACACTGGCCACACCAACACTGGTAACCTGGGCCACACTGGCCACACAACACTGGTATACACGGAAGAACCGTAACTCACCCACCATCCAGTTCAAGTAATAAAACTTCACATATGTCTAGTGCCATGTGTACCAACCTACACACACACACACACACACCACACACACCAATCACCATCACTGCACGCATTAAACCCTGAAGTAACTTTACTTCGCTCCCCAAGCAGTACTATCAGGTAGCTGTAGATGTAATAGGACATGACGCTGTGTAGCTTCCTGCGGTCATCAGAGAGGTCGGCATCAACCACCGCCTGTGCTGGTGCGTCGCATTCTCACACCCACAAGACGCCATGTGGCTCCCTGAATACTGAGAGAGAGAGGCGGGGGGGAGAGAGGTGGAGGAGGAGGAGGAGGACCCAGGCAACATGGGTTCCTACGATCATTCACCTCCCCAACACCCCACCCACACCACCTCCTCCTCCTCCTCCTCCTTCTTCTTCGGTAATGCCACATCGTATACAGTTACACTGGCCTTCGAGAGAGAGAGAGGTAGTATCATACTCACACCACCAGTTTGTAACCAAGAACGTAGATCACAGCCTGGGAGACCCGAACCCCCACTACCTCACCAATGATGTAGACTTTGAGCATTAAAAAAAAAAAAAAAATCTTGGGCTTGGTACACGCACTGCGATGTGATGTGACCCCCCGCTCTCTACTAGCTTGCACTCGGGGTACGTATACTCTCAAGGCACCACTAGCTTACTTACCAAGTCGTCACCATGCTCTTGGGAGCTCACCACAGGTATGGAGTCCACGGTCCACAAGGTTTTATGAGTATTTATACTGAATCAATGCGAGTGACTCAATTCAAGTTTTTGTAGTCTAATATCTTTATATAAACTACTATGATTACAGCCTACTACAACGTCCAGACTACTTGGCAAGAGATATTTTCTCATTTCGGGATACAGTCTTTGATCATGTCTCTTCACACAAGCCAGCTATCAGCAGGATTATCTGTTGACCAACTTAGCTTGAAAGGATAGCTTCTTGCACACTAGAAATTCCCTCTCAAACCCCACATCACCCGGGTCCCTTCACCTGTAACTCGTCTTGCACACAATGTAATCATCATTCTCTCCCTTATCCAAATATCACATAATCTTTGGTAGCAGCTTTTCCTAAATCATAGAACTTCGTGAGCCTCCAGTGCCCTGTCTGAATAGGTTTTAGGTAGGCTTAACACCTCAAAACACTATCAGAACTCATTGCCTCTGTCATGTCATCCATACAAACTCATCGTAGCAATACCTGTGTCGCCCAACATCTTACTCGCAACAGCTCTCTGTCATCTAACTCCTCCTGACACAGCCTGTGGTTTCTGTCATCGCGACACTCATCTTCAGTCAACCAGAGTCCTTCCTCATTGGTATAACTCGTCAAAACATCATCATCATCCTTCTTCATCTTATTACTCATCCCCGCCAGTGTGTTTCCTCAATGTTACTCAACACTACCGCTGCCTCTCGCATCGTATTCCTCACCTTAACATATCCAACGTCTAATGTAATTTCGCTACACATTCTAAACATTGCAGTCTCCTCCCTCAATCTGCTATCAACACAGTAAACATTTCTCCCAATCGTGTTGTATTAGCATAGTCGCCATCCATCCTCAGTTTTACCTTACTGTCAGCGTCCTGCTTCATCATCTTACTCATAACCACATCACGCGCGTCCATATTCATCGTTGTACTAATCTGAACATTACCCTTGCCCTCATGGTGTTGCCTCCTCACTACTAGCGATCACCGTCATAGGGTTATTGATGTGCAGGCGAACTGCCTGATCCTGTGGCTCCTCACTTCGGTGTACATTCCTACGAAAAGGATATGCAAGACCAACTCTGTCTGACTCCACCGGTAACGAAGGGTATTCAGTTCTAAAGCGAAGGCTCGATTCCCTTATACGGTTTGGTTACTTAGTTGTTTGGCTGTTAAGCCTACTAGATATCAGGGGTCATAAAGAGACGTTAACGTCAAGCTATTACATCTACCAACCAATCTTCTAACACCTTCTTTAGGTGATGAGGATCATTCTTGTACTATGTTCCTCACGTGCATGCGGACCTTCACTTATACGTGGCCGGAGAATTTAACATTGGACTATGAATTGCACACTTCACGAGAGCTAACATTTGTTTACAAAGTCTCCTTACGTTTAGATCTAGCAAGAGTCTCGTATGAAAGTTATGTTATGGTAAGATATTAAGTGAAAGTGAAGAAAGGCTTTTGACTATATAAGTGCGTTTTGATTTCTTGTGGTGTTAACAGTGACTACAGATTATCTCCAGATAACGATTGTTATGAGATAATGATTGTGTTCGTAGGGATGTTCATGATGTGTAATGAATATGTTACCGAAGCCAGTGAGGCATCATTGGAACCGTCGAAGTTCTTTTCAACGAGAATATTCAAGGTCACCGAATACAATATTCTCATAAGTCTTACGGAGTTTGATTATCGTCTCTTCTGATAAGTATGATCGTTACTGATATGGTTAGAACAATTAGGAATAAAGACTTATTGCACATATCGTAGGCCAACTGATAAGTATACACTTTATAGCAATCTTAATTATAAGGGATTGAAACCCCAAATGAGATCGATGTGTCGCCTTCAAGACAGTCATCTGTTTAGACCTGTCGTCATGTGGTTATCTTGCAATAATTTGTGTCCACAGTCACAGCGTGTTCACGCAAACTTTCCAGGTCACGACATTCGTTTAGCATCGGGGCAAAATCATAATCATAATGAACTATAGAACCTTTCGAAATTCCCTCCTGCACCTTCATACATTCCATTATTTTCCTTTCCTCTAGAAAAGCTCACATACACCCGTCTTTAACCACGGGGATACATCACTTCAACTACCATGATCCTCATCATTTCAGAGGCCATTCCCAGCCGAAACCCTGCCCCAGCATCTCTGAAGTCATCCAACACACATTTTCGACACTACTCACCCCACTCCACAGCCAGACTTTCTACTACCCTCCACGTCTTTGACAACCTAGGTGTTCTTAGTCCTGTACACTTTAAGAAACTTTCGTTAGGACTCCAGATGTTTCACCATAGTGACTCTGGGGCAAACACCCGCCATTCTTCTTAGTATTCCATTTCCTTTAAGTCATGAAGTAAAGACACTGGAGTAGACACCAGTAGCAATATCTTGGCGTAGTCTTCCTTTTTAAAAGTGTCTCAAGAAAACACTCGGGAGACTCGCAGAGACCCACCACTTGTCTTAAACTTTCCTCGTAACAACGTCTTTAGATTTTCTCATCCCCAACAGGTCGCACGATAAAAGTGTCCACCTTCCCCGCTCCTCCACAACATCCCAGCACCGACCACAATGTAGATAGCAGTTAATGAAAGCCTCCACGCCATTTACAGGACTTGGTATGGCACAACGTCCTCACAACTACGAATCCAAGATTGTAGTTGTGAGGAACATCACAATAGCAATATGATTGCCTCGTTAATCACGTCAGAACTAACATGTCTTAACTCTGAACTCATTGTAATGCACACAAGACTTTCTCCGACACCTGCTGTAAATTCTTAGCTCATACAAACAGATGATGGAGGAATGAACAACGATACTATATCATCGAAGTGATCATGATAGCCACTTGCTGATCTCGCTAAGGCCTAAGCATTTATATATATACTGTAGAATAAGATCAATAAAAGGGAATCAAAGTCTTTTATTGTATGCCACGACGTCAATGTCCTTTCACATCCTCTCCTCGGTCTGTGTCC
This sequence comes from Panulirus ornatus, assembly GCF_036320965.1. NCBI lineage: Eukaryota > Metazoa > Arthropoda > Malacostraca > Decapoda > Palinuridae > Panulirus > Panulirus ornatus. Next base: position 69,724,006 of record NC_092225.1, on the reverse strand, counting down.
ACTGAATCACCACACTGCCTATGCATGCTTGTGTCTTGTTTTTCCTCGTCACTCAATACATCGCATAAATATAATTTATTTTTCCGTACCTTGTGTGTGTGTTTGTGTTCCTTGCTGATAAATGCCTTTATTCCGTCGGGTTTGTTGTGGGCCTATTACGTAATGGTTGGTTTGGCAGTCAAGTTTTGTTTGTCCAAGGTTTAGTGAGCACCGCACTTTATATATCGAAGTTTTTCGAGGCACAGTCTCTCTCTCTCTCTATCTCTCACCTCAGTTCTCCATGATTCTTTTTGATGCATGATAAATCCTTTTTTCGCTTGGATACTGGTTTACTTTTTCTGATTCTCTCCTCTGCAGACTTTCGGATATTTTTTATGCGAATGTGATTATTTTCTTTCATCATTACATATGGATTTGATTATAGATGTGATAAAGAGTGAATTTTTTCAAGAGCAACGCATGCGAATTATATTTAAGAAAACAATCATGTGATAACTTCGAAAGTATGTCTTTTATATACAATGTATATATATATATATATATATATATATATATATATATATATATATATATCAGATCTATATGACTTGTTGATTTAGTGGTTACTTTTGATGTTCATTCCCTTCCCCAGGACGCCAAAGGATCTCCCAGCGTGTCTGGCCCGGGGACGACTGGCCAACAGCAAAAGAGTTCCATAAGCGGTATGCTCTCCGACTTCACGCGGGCTCTCGGTAAGACCAGACTGACGTATCTGCTTACGAAGCTTTTCCCTTTACAGGTCGTGATGACGTTTGTGCAACTTTCACTGTGTGTTCATAAACATGAACATATGCCACATAGGGTTGTCTGGGGGTAGCTTATAGTTCCCATTTCACAAACACTATAGTGTTAGGGTTAAAAGTGTAAAAGACGCGTAAGGGAATGACTGCTACCTGGTATGGGAATATGAGCTTGGAAGCTAACACCGTACCAGTTTTCATGAAGATGGATGGATCTCAAATTCTAAATCATTATCTTACCTGATTTACATCTGTTGTAGGGAAATTAGTAGAATCGTTAACAGGAAATTCGGCTAGAAAATCGTAAACTAATTAGGAATTCACTGATGGCTTTACACCCAATTTCTCTTTCAATCTTAGTGCCATTTGAATCGGTTGACAACAGACAGAACTATGATGTCATTTATCTCCACAACATGAGATACTATAAAGTACAGGAGGGGTTAAAGGATTGAAGTGAATTGGTGTATGAATAACATAAACAAAGAAGAGTGTCAGCATATACGGAATAAAAACAGTGAGGAATCGTAATTGGCAGAGTACCTCAGGGTTCGATCCTGGGACCACTGCTTTACTCACAACACGCATCACTGTTCTTGGACACAAGAGACAGTAGCTTAAGTAAATCTGACGATGATCTAAACACGGGACAAATTTTCAACACGACTGTTAGTCTGAGACTCAATGGAGATCTTAAAAGACTGTCGCTGTAAAGTGAAAAAAAAAAATAGTTGACGAATGTCAGTGTAGATATATCCAAGATCGGAATCTGCTTAAAAGGAATTTTAGGGATCGCCTTAACACCGTAGAGATGGAACAACCCGGGAAAGAGACGGATTCAAGGTGATAATGAACTGAAATCTGAAGCCAAAAGAAGGGTAAATTAATGCAGGAAACGAAGATTATGAGATACTTATTTTCATGTCTAGGAACATTCAAAACTCCGTGTACAACACAAATACTAGTCACATATACCAAACATTGCTCAGACCACAACACATGAATCAAGTAATACATTTCTGCTCACCAGACCACAGAATAAATGTAGATGCACATGAAAACATACAAAGAAAGATACAACAATTCATGCCAGGTGTTAAGAACGGGTATCAGAAGCCTCACGAAGGAAATGTATCCAAGAAAGTGTGATAACTTCTACTAATGAGAGGCTTCCTGGTCTTTGACTAAGAGCATCTCTGCCATCTTTTTTCGCTTTGATAGTCCTTTGCTTTTCATTCTTATTTAACCACATAACCCAGTCGTGGGCCAACCAGGCTTCCTGTTGTCTTTCTCATGTATATTCATCTCGTGTAAACTTTCTCAGAACGGGTTGTTTTTGGTCCTGTTTTTCCTCTGACCTCACCATGACGGATTCTAACCTTCCCTTACCTCCTGATACACACTTCTGCTTAACCCTCGCCTCTTCCCTGTAAGCTCGATAAACATATCAATGACCAGCCACATAAACACGACCTCAAGTAAGACTTGCCAATAAGCTAACGCCTCCTGCGCAACATATGGCAATCGCCCATTTTCATTAAGTACAGCCATCCATTAAATGCATACTACAGACCATCGCTTAACAATCAGAAACTATCAGTTACTTACGGCATATCCTCAGCGAGCAGATGTCATCGAATAATCATTTCGCACCGGTAAACACCGACCATCCACTATTAAGCACCACAGTCCGTTGACTGGAAGACGTAATTTACCAATCATACATTCCATCAGCCACCCAACACAAACCATTCATTATCTAGCAACCACAAACCACTTGACTACCACACACTTATAACCGACTTAGCATTCTTACCCAAAAGACATCATTCACAAATCATTGTGCACAAATGACCAAAATTAACTTCCGACCCGACATGGATAACCATACATTTAGTATAACGAAATATACGACGACCCAGCTACGTGCAGCTTCACCCCAGAACAGCAATAAATGCACACGTCACATCCAGCACAGAACTCTGTACAACAAATTTGCTACCTAAGCACGTCGTCATCTCCAGCTCCACCCACGGCTACCGCACACCAGACCATTGAAACACATTCGTCAGTTTACCAGATCATTCAGCAACCAACCCATTACGTTATTATATATATCCAGCCCATTAATGAAGGCGAGCACTCTCTCATAAACCCGCCCGTCGCGGAATGATTCAGACTTTCAATAAGCCACGGCTCGCTCTTAACTAGACCATTACTATAACGCAACACATCATTACATGCAAAGCGTTTTAAGCCACGAAGTCACTACAGCAGAGTGATCGTCGATTTCTGTGTGGTAACGACCTGTATTTCAGTGCATGTTTGGGTCGTCAAGAGCCTCTCAACAAGTCACACATTGGCATATCCCCTCCCAAGTAAGAGGAGGTGTGTTGTCACACACACACACACACACACACACACACAGATGTGCGTTCTTGAAGGCATAAAGTTAAAGGGACAATATGATAAGTCTCCGGATGCGCGCGTCTCGCTATTAGCCTTTGGTCATATTCTCTCATGATGGTGTACGTTCAGTAGCTCTCATCATGTAAGACAGTGTCAGCACTTCCTCTGGGGTTATAGAGTGTTCCTTCGGCAGTAGTTTTGCTGCGCGTCTATCACGAACCTGCCTGTGATTTGTGGGTGCTCGTACTTCCTCATTACAGAAAAGGCGTTGCTATTGTCGGTATCAGTGGCCCGGTATAACTAGCTACTCTGGCTGTTCTCAAACACAAAAGAACAAGAATACGTTCAGCTTTGCCAGATTCGGGATGGTAGTTAGAACAGTATTTTAACCGACCAATTATTACATGACGGAGTGTAAGGGGACAGTAAATTTTCTCATGGCTTTTTCCCACTAGTATTTATCCTCTGTCTTTCCGTAGGCCTTGGGGGCAGCTCCCCGAAAGAAGAGCAGAAAGGCAGCCTAGCGACGTCGCAGCAACAGGCGCAGCAGCAGGCGCAGCATCAGCAGCAGCAGCTCTTAACGTCACAGGCACAGACGCAAGCCCAGCTCATGAACTCGCAGGGCACGGCCATAAACTCTCAGGGTCAGCTGGTTAACTCCCAGGGCCAGGTGGTGGGTCAGCAGCAGGTCTTCACCTCCTCTGGCCAGGTGGTGACGCAGCTGGCCAATCACGTCGGCCCCGCCGTTCAACCATCCGTCTTGGGCGGACAGATGGTGCATAACCCGCCCGTGGTGGTTAACACAGCTCAGCAAGTCGGGGGTCAGCACCTACCGTTCCAGCAGATGACGCCGGCACAGCAGCTGCAGCTACAGCAGATGCAGCTGCAGCACCAGGCACAGCACCTCAAGAAAATGCGACTCCAGGACCAAGCGGCAGCATTACAGCAACAGCTCCTCTCCCAAGGCAAAGTCTCCCCGACGCCGATCAGAAAAGAAACTCCCGTGACGATGTCGAGCCTCCAGCAACTCCAGAACCTGCAGCAGCAACACCTGGCGGGCAAGATCGTCGGACGCGTCTCCACCAGCCTCCCCACGGCAGCCCTCCTTCAGCAGTCTACGATCGCTACCAGCGACAGCAAACCTCGCATGCTCGTCATGCCTGGCCAGACTATACCCACCTCCGAAAGCCCCCTTTCCTCGCTCCAGAGGTAATCACTCACACTTTATGCCAACAGGTGTACCGATCTCCTTCAGTGTTGACCCTACCACCAAACCAAACTCCCCTCACACACACACCCACACACACACACACACTCACTCATGTTCCTTGTTGCACCAAGCCAGTGAGGTTGATCCGTTCCAGTTTCGTTCCTTAACCCTTCTTTTTTTTAAAAAAAAAAAACAAAAGATAATACCGTGGTCTTATACATTTATATATAAAACTGTCTCCGTGTACATATTGTAGGGAGAAATATATAAAAAAATAGAAAAGAATCACAGGAATAATACTAACCATGAAACGTTTCGCTCGCAATGCAAGGCAGTACATAGGCAAACATGATGTTGGGTAAGTAGTTAGCATATTTGTCCTTACGATTACATCACAGTCTAGAAGAGATCAACTTGTTTTTTTAATTTATAATTTTTTTTTTCCAGTTGTGATTGTCTTTTCTGGCTCCTTGCTCGACCAACCATTGCTATATACATATATATATATAGATATATATATACTGCTATATCAGCTTGCCGATCTTGGAGATATTAATGCATGAAGTTAGTCGCATGAGCAGAGTTAGTGTATGATTCACAAAAGATATAAAAGAGAACTTGCTGCCCACCAGGGATGAAAACAGAGAAGAGCCATAATATATATTTATATATAGATATATACGTACATATATATATATTTATATAGAATGCTTGTCAAAGTAGATTTTTAATCTTTGTAAGCAAAGACATTCGAATCGCATGCATTACATAAAAAATAGATAGTGATTTTTTTTTATGTAAATACGATAGATGTCATGCAGAGAGAGAGAAAAAAAATCGTAATATGACAATGTATTTTTTTTTTTTTACGTAAATAATTTTTTTTCTTTCGTTTTTTATTGCCTTCAGAATTATATTCGAATGAGTTGGTCATTCAAGCTCTTGCATTAGTGTATAGCTAGCTAACTAACTACTGAGAGCAAAATCAGTTTTAGTCGTATAGACTATAGCTGAATTGCACTTACCCTTCGAGGCGCCAGCCCGCCCGGGCCATCTTTGTGGCACCCGAGTTTTGGCGTGACTGTGCCTGACTGTATGTTTGTTATGATCATAGACACTCAGAGATGCATAGTGAGTCAAGTGCAAACATGAGATCACTGCATTAGCAATACTATTCATTACTGCTGCATGAGATGCATAGTCTGTACTATACTGAACGAGGCGGTATTGCACGACTTTCTTGGTTTATACTTATACCTTCCCGTTTACTTACTGTGCGAATATTGACACACACACACACACACACACACACAATATATATATATATATATATATATATATATATATATATATATAGAATGTATGTATGAAGTGTACAAATGTAAGCGTGCATGTGTAAGTGGTTATATATATATATATATATATATATATATATATATATATATATATATATATATATATGCATTTATAGTGCCTTTTATATAGTAGAGGACCTGATCAAGAATGGAATTCTTGACCATCTCGGGTGACGGATACGAAAAACAGAACCAAGAAAAAGAAACAATAGAAGGAGGATTAATATAAGCTCTAACAGTGAGTAAGATTCATTCCCAAAGGTGCAGTGGGTTATACCAAGAATGAGTGACGAATAATGGGAAAGAGTTCCTCATCTTCACTGTACATGGAGAGTCTGTGTCACAACGGTCAAGCCCCGTATGGCTGCTCTCCAAAGAAAAACAGTAGGAAGTATGAGCCAGGATCGTGCCGTGGGTGTCTGAGGTACCAGTCATTGGTTCAGGTGTAAAGGGTAGTGGCGAGTAAGGGCGCGGTAGCAAGCACAGAGCACCTTACTAAATATGGGCAGTGTCGCCTCAGGAGAGGTATAGGGTATATGTATCAGGTGTTTGCTGTGAAGAATTTGTTTGTGAATTACTTGGAGAAAGCGGAGAATTTGAGTGTGGCATTTATGTACCTCCAGGTTGCGCTTGACGGAGGGTTCTGGAGGATTACTGAATGCAATCAGAGTTGTCATCAGAAGAGGGAGGCATATGTGCGAGTAGGAAGGGAGGAGTGTTCAAGGTTCCCAGTGAAGGTGGATCTGTGTCAAGCATGTGTGATGTTACACCATGGCTGTTTGATCTGTTCATGGAAGGGATCTACGTCTATATATCTAAACTTTCTCTTCTTCTTGAGAGCAAGACTTGGTTCATTCCATCTCTTAAGAAAGCAGACCGCTTTAACCCTTCAGTAATTTTCTGGTAATAGTCTTTGAAAGTCTCCTTAGCTCTCAGAATCTCAAAAGCCCAGAACCTCATTGCGTTCTTTCACTTCTCCAATATGGCTTTTGCAGTGTAAAGTCTTTGGTAATATCTCCTATGTGGCTTGCCCATCTATGGTCCTTAGGAATCCTGGTGAAGCATTTGTTGTTGTGCTTGGACATGTCTAAGAGTGTAGCACCAAGTTTTTCCTTACACATCCTCTTTCCTTTGGGCTGTTATCCTCCTTCCGTCCGTTTACTAAAGCACAGTGTTTTCTGTTCAATCCTTCCATTGTTGTAGCTGTTGATGGAGCACTGGAGTAGAATGATTTGGATTGATGTGATATACAGGGAGTGACGTTTTGTTAGTGGGCTGCACCAGATGTGGATTTAGTCTCTGGGGGCATCTTGTCGAGGTGGGCTCTAGTTTCAATGCGTAAGATGTATCATTGCTACTACAGTCACGTCAAAAAGCTTCTCATTTCAGAGGAGTCCATCAATTCTTCGCTGCTGAAAGCAGAGCATACTTGGAACTGCTGGAGAACCCGGGAAAGGGGTCCTGGGGCCATTTAAAATGTATATATATATATATATGTATATATATATATATATATATATATATATATATATATATATATATACATATATATATATATTTATATATACATGACTGTGTGTGGGTTTGAGTGTGTGCGTGCGTGTGTGTGTGTGTGTTTGTGAGTGTAATAATGAGGAGTTACTGGGGAATGTGGCAAAAGAGTGAATAATGTCAGCCACTTGGATAGATTTTCACACAGGGAAACAAGTTTGGTCTCATGTTTAACTCTGGTGACAAACGCATTGGCAAAGTAAGGGTATAATTTCTACAGAGTAGAGCTAGTATTATAATTACAAATGACTCTGTTTCTAATAACTATAGATCCGGGCATAATCGCTTCATCCATAGATCTAATTTCAAAGCTATGTCTTAACTTCACAGTGGGTTGGGTGGTTGCAGTTCCTTATTCGAAAGAGTTACGTGCATTGGATTCCCTCCCAGCACAGATGCAACATTCATTTGTTTTAGTAAGTTCTTAGTGGCAGTCTAGCGACGAAACACAAGAACTATTAACGTTAGCACCTGGTAGGCCTCCGCACATTAAACAGCCAACCAACCATACCACAGCATCATCTTCCTACCTCCCTACTTACTTATATGCACGCGTACACACAGGCACATATACATACACACATATAAGCACGGGTACATATGCATGTTGTATATATATATATATATATATATATATATATATATATATATATATATATATATATATAATATAATTCGATACAGAGAGAGAGAGAGAGAGAGAGAGAGAGAGAGAGAGAGAGAGAGAGAGAGAGAGAGAGAGAGAGAATGTCTGCACAACAGAACCGTAACTTTACTGACGACCCTCTCAACACTGTAGGTCACCACCTCCTCCTCCTGCTCCTCCTGCTGTTCTTCCTGTACACGGCACCACAACAACAGCAACTCCCCCTCATCCACGTTTCTTTGTCGCAGGGCGCGTCTCCGATCATCGACGGACCAGCTGGCGTCTCCCGAGGAGTACAGCCTAGCTGGAGTCAACGCCCAGCTGGCTATGCTGACGGGCACGCCCAGCACCCCAGCTGGCACACCCAGGGGACTTCGGGACGACTCGTCGGACACCATGAGCGAGACAGACAGTCAGAAGAGCCTGAGAATTCGCCGCAAGTTACCGCACCTGCCTCCCGACCAAGAGGCCGCCCCTCTGCCCTCACATAAAAAGAACTCGTTTGGACTCAACGCCAAGGACAGAGTCAGGTAGGAGGAAGAGGTATTCCCATTCTCACGCCTTAAAAAAAAAAAACTTAAAGAAAACGGTAAAAACAAAAAAAAAATAAATTGACGTAGCTCGTAAACCATATGTGTATACATACCTGTAAAAGAAGCAATGATATTTACACCTTCCATATCACACTACTCAACTTGCCAAAGTGGAAACTGAAGGAACGATTCTGCATTGGGGAATGACGAACGATTCTTGTTATAGGCAAAAGCCTCATTTAGGATTCTTTACGCATCTCTACAGTGTGAGGTTGAAGGAACTGTTTACATATATTTCAAGGATTGATAAGAAATAAGGTAACATTTTAATGCAATGGTTGATCATGATTTCGAAGCTGTGCATTGAAGGGTTCAATAATTCTGAGTCGGAAAAGCTTTCATCATCTGTTTATCACAACGATCCTTGAGATATGCCAGGCTGAGTTTCTAGTTTGGGATGGAAGTGAAAGGAAGACGAGTCTGGGAGACATTTTCCATAGATAGAACAAAGGTAAAGAAAAGTTTTACAATGGGTAATTATGCTATTCCTGTAACACCATAATTCATAAGGATGATAAAATGGAACTTTATAAAGCATTATGAAGCTAAATAACGTGCCAAAATTAGTGTTGGAAATGCCTCCTGCTCTGATGGCATTGCATACTACTATACTGGGTCAAGCCGAAGATTACGTACTCGAGAGAAAAATATGGACAAAGTAACAAAATATTTACTGAATGTCTGGAGAGGACCTGAGGAAGAGTAGATGGCTTCCGCCTCTGCATAGGAAGAATGGGTGGCTACCTCCTCTGCATAGGAAGAACGGAAGACTACTTCCTCTGCTCAGGAAGAATGATGGAAATCGTAGTGGCAGTGTTGATATCTAGTATAAATGGATGTATGAGAGTGGCAATAATACAGTTAATAGTTATTATTATTATTGTTATTATTATTATTATTATTATTATCATAGCTAGAGAAAAAGAAGGATTTGAATGTAGCACTTATGGATCTGGAGAAAGCGCATGATAGTGATGATAGAGATCCTTTGTGGAAGATGTGACAATTATATAGTGTAGGAGGAAAGCTACTAGAAGCAGTGAGGAGTTTTTGTGAAGAGAGTAAGACATGTGTGCGAGTAGGTAGAGAGAAGGATGAGTAGTTCTAGGTGAAGCTAGGTTTGCAGCAGGGATTTGTAATGCTACCAGGCTGCTTAACATGTGTATGTACGGGATGGTAAGGGAGGTAAATGCAAGGGTTTTTGGGAGAGGGGCAGAGAAGATCTGCAGCCTGCCAGGGGTAAGGTGAAGGGAAGGGAGCCAAGGAGATGATTTACTTGCTGTTTGCTGATGACGCGGCTCCGGTGGCACACTCGAACGAGAAAATGCAGAAATTGCTTTTAGAGTCTGGGAAAGTACTTGAAAGAAGAAAGTTGAGAAGAAGTGAGAATAAAATCAAGATTATTAGGTATAGCTACACCGCTAATGCGGGAAACCGCCTTCAAGCGCAACGCGGGAAACGGCGATTAGGTATAAAGAAAATATTTTCATTACAGTAATCATTGTCATAGTCATTTTACCTTCATTGTCTATGTCACGACTGTCTTTTGTGTGTGTGTGTGTGTGTGTGTGTGTGTGTGTGTGTTTATTTCTCCATCTATAGAGCTATCATTTTTGTACACCTTATCCCCATTTGCATGGAGTGAAGCAACTCCATTCAGCTTCGTATTCGATCCCGCATAATCCTTCCTTATTTCCAGTTTCCTAAAATGTGAACGAAGAATTCCAGACGACTCGATTGCTTCTCAACTCCTCAGTTGACACAATAGATGTGTCTTGCAATCGGGAGTAACGTCACAGACATTGCCCTAATACCCTAGACACACTACGTAACATCTGTTGTTAGAAGGATCAATCCCTTTTTTCTTTTTTTTTTTTGCCTTGTCTTTCCTTCCATGTTATGTTGTCCTCCACTGAACAACAGAGCAGGTGAGATCCTATGTCTCTGGTATACTTCGTCATCATAACTCCAACAATAATATCAGGTTACTTTTTTTCCCGCTAAATTTGAACAGTTTCCAGGACAAACAGAAAAGACTCTCCGATAATTTTTTCCATCATATCTTTCATATTCCTTCCTCTAGTAATAGACTCTCAGAATCCTCTCAACTCGTTTGATTTGGTGTAATGCTCTTCGATTCTATTTTCTAAGTTTCTGATTTCCTCTCCGATCTAAAAGTACTTTTCATTTTTGATTTCCTCTTTGATCCTTCTGTTTATTTATTTCCCTCTGTAACTATGATAGTTTTTTGATTCTGTTTCTCTCAATAATCTTGGATAATTTCCCTAAGCCTTTTGGTGTCAGATGGTCTATTCTTTATCTCTTCATTTTCACTTAATAGTTTTCCCTCACGTTGACTCATCTGACGAGCAAGGTACTCCAGAGGGAAGATGAACAGATGGATTGGCAGTGAACCAAATCCAATACCAGAGACTCGAACATGGGCCTATGAAATGCGTGGCTCGAAACGCTGATCACAATATTACAGTGTGTTTGTGTACGTCTCCGTGAGTGTTTGTGTGTACGTGTGTCTATTTCTCTTATCTGTTTATCCATGTACTGTTTATTTATGTTTGACGGCTTGCATTTATGTGTGTGTGTCTGTGTAATGATCTTATGTTCCTTAATGCAGAGCGTTCTTTCAGTTGTGCCCTGTTTATTACCCTAATGTCAAAGGCTACAAGCACAAGCTCTTTATAAATGCCTCTTCCCCCTCTCTCTGTCCTCCCACATGCCCTAACTCTCTCCGTGTCCTCCAGTGTACAATATTCAAAGCACGGAATTATATATATATATATATATATTTTGTCCAAGCCAACCTCTGACCCCGCAGCCTCGATCAACTAGGTTATCGCTCTGAGCCAACAATATACTCTCGAAGTTTGCTTCACCAACAGACAATTGTGCCCGAATCATGTTAACCTGTGAAGGTGATATGATGTATATATATTTACATATATTTTTCCTGGGCAAATGCTTGTGTAAAGCATCATTTTGCCGTTGGCGCTACAAGAGTGAGTGTTGGTGGAGTGAGTGTTGGTGGAGCTGGACACGATGGTGGAGGTTCACTCGTGGTGGGTGTTACAGACTCCCCTCCCTTCTCCCTGTGCCTTTTTTTGTCGTCTGTCAGTTTGTCACTGTATTTTGATTTTTTCTGTGTATCCCCAACTGTGTGTATATATATATATATATATATATATATATATATATATATATATATATATATATATATATATATATATATATATATACCTTTCTTTGCCAACCCTTTCTGTCTTTTTATTCTTTACAGTTGGTAAGTACTATGAGCTCATTCTTAGCTAACCTGTTCCTTTCTCATCGTAAGTATAAAACCACTGCACACCAGGTAAACCATTGTACACCAGGTAAAGTTATTACTAACAGAGATCACTGGTTGCGGTATACACAGACAGTACCCATGGTAGATTCTGTGCTTAGTAACATGCATTTTGTAGAAGCTATTGGCTAGGCTTTCCCCTGGTTATCCATTACAGAGTATATTGTCAACTGTAATTCACTTTTCCTTCAAATTCGTACAGCCGCTGTATCGATATGTCAAGCCTATTTACACCACATAGGAAACTGGTATATATATATGTGTACACGTTCTATACATATATGTTTTTTCCGTGTCTGAACAGGAAAACCAAACTTTTCTCGTGCATGATTTTGTAAAGATATATTGTTTATTTGGTTTTCATATCGTATGGAAGATTGATAAAACATTTATATAAGTGATCCTGGACACATCATTTTATCTAAAGACTTCGGATAAAGAAGAGGACAATAGAATGTGAATTTCTTATCTGTGGCAATGTGTTGATCACCGTGAAGGATCAGGTCGGACGCATACCGATAGAAGAAGAGATCGGTATGGTCGGACACATACCGATACCAATACACTAGTGGTCAAGTTGGACACATACCGATCCAGATAAACAAGTGATCAGATCAGAAACAACGACACAGAAAGGCACAAGTGATGAGAGACAGAAACAAAAGAGAATCAATAGTATGTCTGTCCATCGCTGGTCAGTAAGAGTGGAGATCACATATGCCAGATGTACATACAAAGTGGAAAGACGGCCAAAAAGAAACTGAATACATACGACTGACTTAGGCAGGGCTGGGTGGAACACGACAACGGCACAGTTCACCGTGAGGGGGGGTCAAGGTTTTAGTTCTGTCTCCCGAAGAAGAAGAAGAGGAGGAGGAGGAGGAGGAGGATGAAGTGACTCGTCTGATCTCAGCTTTACAGATCTGTAGTCATGCACTTGCATGCAGCAGGTAGGCCAGACTAGCCACAGACGCCATTTCACGTAACAAACTGCATCTTTGAAAACTATTCATCTATCATTTAACCAACCCGTTTTCTATTTTTTTTTTTTATCAGAAACCCGAGTGCATAGGATGTGCTAAATGGACTGAATGGGAAGGAAATCTAATCTCATTTACGAGACTCACCCTAAGTACTACTAATATGTAGTACTTGAGTGCAAGACTCGCCCTTAGCACTGCTGAGATGTAGGACTGACGCCCTGCACAACATGAACTAAACTGAGGCATGCCAGAGTGTCATTTTTGAGGAATTCCACAACACTTTTGACCGAGAAGCTTGAGCCACAAGAAGCCTCTTGCGACACAACTTCTGACGAGTAGGAAGGAAAGAGCTGTTGCCGGGTTGACCAAATTTCGTGGACAGACGGACCTTGCAAGGAGATACATCGGATTGGATCATAACCTCTGAGCCTGCTCGGTCATAAGGTCCTGTGCACTGAACACACAGTATTTGCAGACCGAGTTAATGGTGGTTAAGCAAACCACTATCAAAGACACTACAACGAACGCTATGCAGCTGTGTTATATGAGCCTTCGCAAGTCGGGGGTTAAGAGTGTAAGGCCATTGAGTGAAATTCGTCATGAGAGTACAAAACCAGGTGCAAGAGGCTTAAGAATACATGAAACCTACATTTTCTTATTTCATGATGACATTAACCAGCGATTTCTCTTTCATCACGGCGTCCAATAACGTGCTCTCATGAGATATGATTCCATGTTTAACCCATCGCTCGGGCATTTCACAAAGGCTTTCTCATTAACTATTTATATGCCTTAGCCTAAGCCAGGTAGCCAAATTATCGACCAACCCCGAGAGGAGGAGGATGAAAGGCTGGATGAACAGTGGACCGATTACCCTGTCCAGGACTCGAACACACGCAGAGTCGACTCCTCCCACCCACAAAATCCCGTGCAATGCGTCATTGTCGATCACGCAGAACCACCACACCACAGAGATACCTATGAGACTCGTAACTTTTTTTTCTTCTTTTCATATATATATATATTAATTACAGGTCTGATATTCATTTGTTACTCTTTTACTTTTCTTTCAGAATGTAGTTGCCCAGTTTTACACTGAGATAGTCAAAGTTACATACTGTGTACACGGAGAGTGGCATTTTCTTCGCAGTGGCAGTAATATGTTGACTGTTGTTGTGTGCTTTATTTTTAATCTGATTCCAGTCTCCCTTATTCTCCCAGTCTTTCTCTCTCCTTCTCTCTCTCTCCCTCTGTCTCTCTGCACCATGGAAACTATACTAGTTCTTGTGTATGAAGTTCAGTGCATGAAACCTTTGATAAGAACTTTAAAGCATTTTCTGATTAATGAAAGGCCTGCTTGGTGTGCTTTGATTTTAAGAAGGAAGCTGCACCATTCTTCTATTCTTGACCCGTGATCTAGTGGGACCGACATGTATCATTAGGGAAGCCACAGATAGGCCAAACTGCTATGCATGTGCTGAAGTAGGACGTTGGTCACTTAGATCGTAGGAACTGCTAAACAGTGTTCACAAGTGGTTTTTTTTCAAGTCTCTAAGGAATTGTATTCCATCATTGTGTTTCATTATTTTCTTTACTTAGATTAGACAAGTTTTTATTTTCAGGTTAGTAAATCATCTCTTTAGTACACACAATATTCTCGTTATAAGAAACGATGATGAATTAGTGACTTACTGAATAAATCCCAACTGATGAGTTAGTCCCCCACTGGTGAACTAGTCCCCACTGATGAGTTAGTCCCCCACTGGTGAACTAGTCCCCACTGATGAGTTAGTCCCCCACTGGTGAACTAGTCCCCACTGATGTTTCTACAATTAACATTCATAATATAGCCACATGTGTGTGTGTGTGTGCTGGGCGGGGGTCATCGTCAAAAACAGCCACTAACCCTCCCTGTTCTCCCGTCATAAAGAGGAGCAGCAACGCTTAGCTTTGCTGGTAACGACCACACCAGGTCGTCTTACCAAACTGTTTGCTTCTGCTGTCCTCATTATTGTCTTCCTCCCCTGTGTTATCTTCATGTGTATATTGTCCATATGTATTTTAGTTCAAAGATTTATCGAGGAAACGGATCAACCTCATTGTCTCTTGGTACTTAGAAGAAAGATGGAGAGGAGAAGAATGAGAAAAGAAAACGTTAGGAAATTAAAAAAAAAAATATGACTGCATGTTTGGGACACTTATTTCTAAAATGTTTTAATTTTTAATACTGTTACCTGGAGATGTTTTATTTTATATTTTTTCCCATACTATTCACAATTTCGATCTCTCATCCTTAATGATGGTGGGGGGTCACTATTTTTCTCTAAGCCCTTCATGACGTGGTTGTATCACATTAAAAATCTTGACCCTAACCTCCTAACATTGCATCTCCTCCGATGACTAGCTGTTTGGTAGAGTTTATGAGGTAATAAATGGGCCCCCTGACTGAGCAGTGGACGTTCTGGCCTTGGTTTAGGTCACAACTGGGTCGCCAGTCTTCGCTGGATGGCACGACCAGCTCGACGGGTAGGATGGGAGGTTCTCTCGCCCTGGCCAGACCCTCGTCCAGCATGACTAACCTTGCCAACATCTCGAAGATGCCCGACATAACGCTACCTACACGCCCGGGCTCAGCACTGGGCATCCCAGGTAAGTTGTCCACTGATTTAGAGACAACGGGTGAGGAGACGTGGGTGGATCAACTGTTGTATGATGAGATTTAATTTCATTCGAATTTCATGATACTTGAAATCTTAGTGAGAGAATTTTTTATGAATATATTTTTATTTCATGGAAAGAGATATCTTAGATAGGGTTGTTTCTATGTTTAAATGCTGGATTGTACGGTGAATTAGAGTTCCGGTGTTGGAATTACAGTTGGATCATTCCTATGGATATGACAGGAACTAAATGATTAAGCCAAGTAAAAAAAAGACAAGAAGAAATGTTTCAGTCTATCCTCTAGGCTTTGATCAAGAACTCACTTCTCTAGTATATTAATAGATCAATAAGATCGTAAAGAAGTTCAATTATTCCTTAATTAATCGTGATATTTATCTAATGTTCCTAATAGTTACTTCATCTTGTGTACCAATACGTACTTTATCACTGCTGCCTTCTTGAAATCAGGTCTTCATCATCTCTATTCATCAGCAGTGTTATAACATTGTGATAATGTGTTCAATATGACTGACGTCCATGCAGGCAACTTCTAAGATACGATAGTGAATATAATAACACTTCATATAAACAGTTCGATCACAATCCCATATAAAACACACTTAACACATGACCCTCTTAGGAATGTTCACTTTAAAGTACTGATCTGTTGGAAAATTTCGAACACTATTTCGAAATGAATGTGAGCAGGACTGAACCTTTGACAATAGTTAGGTTAGGAAGACTGAAACTGGGAAAGAAACGTAGTCAATTTACATTTGCGGGAAATACAATTCGAAAACTTTGTTTTCAACTTGGAAGAAACCATGGCATTTGAGATGAATTCTTTTTTTTTATCTATTCGTTTTTGATATATATATATAATTATATATGTTTTTTAGAACGTAAGATTTTGATTTAGTGTATTTACTGAATGAATATATGTGGTTACTTGTGGTCAGGTCACCCAGGCACTGGGCTGCGCAGCTCCAGTTTGACTGGTGGTCTGGCGGGCGGCCTCACAGGACCACAGCTGAAGTCCGGCCTCCCTGCTAGTATTGCACAGTGCCTCCCACCAGACCTTCACCACCTCATCTACACCAACGCTCCACCCTCCTCCACCTTGGGCGACAACTACGGCTCTCAGGTATGTGGTCTTCTCTCCACCATTTTTTTTTTTTTTTTTCCCGAGCTTTCTTAGTTTGCCAAAATTATGGAAGGGAGGACAACTCAGTCGTTGACTGGAAGACAGTGTTTCGGTTCTCTCTCTCTCTCTCTCTCTCTCTCTCTCTCTCTCTCTCTCTCTCTCTCTCTCTCTCCACTCTCTCTTTTAGCTGCAAATTTCAGTGGTTACACGAACGAAAATAAAACGAATTCTTAAGATATTCTGTAATAGCAAGATTCATGCACAGTAGTTAAGTACACGTAATATACCTGTGAAACATTCGGTAATTCTTATATTTTCTTTTGGTTTCTAAATTCTTCTTGAACGACTAAATAGATGCTGGCGTAGCCAATGAGCTAAGAAGGTGTGAGTTGTGGGACGTAGTCAGAGGTGTGAGGTGTAGGATGTGGTCAAAGCTAGGCTTCGAGGGGTGGACGTAGCCATAGCTGAGAGATGTGGTCAGAGCTAGGCTATAAGGTGAGGACGTAGGCAGGCTTAAGCAATGAAGTGTGAGAAGTAGTCAGAGATAGGCTGAGGTGAGGTGAGATGTGGTATAATACTAACTGCCAATTCGATTTCAACAAGAGCGTTAGATCTAACCTCATATTCCATCCTGATTAACGATCAAACGAAGTACAACATCACATCGATTTTCCAGGAAATGAAAAGAAAATGAAGACGGATGGAGGAATGGAATGCCTCCCCTCAAATTTTAAAAACGAGTTAATAAAGGTTTGTTGACTGGTTAGATAGCTAGCTAGCAAGGCTTTAGCCCCATCCATTGCCAGGGTCATTAGTGGCCATAACTGACAAGGTATAACCACCAACCGAAGAATCTCTTAACACCTTCGTCAGGTGTTGAAGATCACCATAAAACTATTCTCACTATGTGTATGGTCCCTCATAGGAAGGGAATGCCTTCCATTGCCATCGAAACAGACCTGCATCTACGTAGAGTCCATCCTAGTATCTATACTCCAGCCTTCGATTCCTGCCATTCATTTGCTAATACACGCTCACCATTAACGAGTATATACCTCAGAGTGCCACAGACTACTTGCTCGACGAAACACAACGAACGTCAACATCCTCAGAATGATATTTCCTCAGTTTATCTCCAACTTGATGCTACCAGTCACAAACAACAAACCATTCATACACTCTCTATTATGCTTGTGTCCATCCTTTTCAGATAATTAATCCATTTACAGGTATAGACAATCACTGTAGCATTGTAATTTGGAGACGTATACACAGATAGTACAATTACAAAGTAGGTGTACAGGTGATTACTCATAGCGATACTCATTGGGATTAATCAATGATCATACAGTTACCGGATTCCGGTGGATAGGAAGTGTTGTCTGTGTGGCATTCAGGAGTGATTAACTCAGAAGGATGAGGCGAGATCTGTGTGTCACTTTATCTATAGCAGTAAACTTGGTTCAGTCATACTACAGCAGGGGATCATCTTTTGAGTATGGTGGCTCTTCATGTCCCTGGGTCATACTACATCAGCGAACACCGAGACTCGTACTGAATCGAGGTGAACTCTTAAGTATGCCACATCAAGCTGTGGCAGAGTGACACTCCACGCTTCGCACTACAACAGTCATTATGCTCGTGGCAACGTAAGTGATTCACACCTTGTTGTGTGTGACTCCGGAGGCTCGAAAAGCCTATGCTTCATAGCGGTCTCCGTGACTTGGTGTATCAGATGTGGAGCTCCTGCGATGTTCTGCGGCAGGAGGGATGTCTGGGTATGCCACATCATGTCATAGCTTTCAGCTCACTGTCTAATAACAAGTCTTCTTAAATCATTCCTGGGTGGGGTCCTAAGAAATATCTTTTACTACTTCGTCGTCGAGATTCGATTTCCATTCCACTCTATAGCTGCTTAACCAAGGCCTCCAGGTTGGAAGAGAGGGGCGAGCACGAGTGTATGGGCTCCATGACTGAGTGAATAATATCCTCAGCTTCCACACTGGTGGAGGCAGTTCGATTCCTATCGTCGGAGACTTTGTGTGTTTGTGAAAGCACCTGTCATTGTTGTCCATATATATATATATATATATATATATATATATATATATATAAGAAAAAAGATTCCCTCTGTCATCTATAAACAGGTAATCCACCTTAAACTACGCCTCACCTCCCTGAATCGTTCATCGTCTCAAGAGCAAAAAAATAACAGACCTGCAAACCACACATAACAATTACTGTCTAACCCAACAACCACAAACACTCAACATCTACAAGAATGGAAGAAAGATCCTCCCACCTTTACGTGGCCGACACACAACCCTAGGAAGAAAAAAGACAAATCCTCTCTCTCTCTCTCTCTCTCTCTCTCTCTCTCTCTCTCTCTCTCTCTCTCTCTCTCTCTCTCTCCCCCCCGCCTCACACTTCAGCAACCTCTCTACTCGCAGGTCCTCCTACCCTCAACGTTCATGATGCTGACAAAACACACGTGCACACAGAAATAACCAAACAAGCAGTGCGAAACACACTCCCACCTCATTCTCAAACACCAGCCCACAGACATACACGAGTCACACTTTCTCGTCTACCCTTTGGTGCATCGTGCAACCCAACACTACTACAAACAACGCTTCAGAACAAACCAAGATCTTCAGTGCCCACGATGCAACAACCAAGATAACGAACACTTAATGCTTAATTGCCATGTACTGTCCCCACATAGAAACACGCAACATTACTACAGTTTCTGACTTATGGTCCCGTCTGGTGGACATGGCCTGCTTCCTGAGCGCTGCAGTACCTCCAAAGGAGAGAAGGTGACTCCTTTGGCCAGATGTATGTACAGTAGTCAGTAGGTAACTACCTCCCAGAGAGGTGCATTACTGATGCATTCCTCCTTGGAATGAAAGGGGGGAAGGGGGTAGTAATAGGCCACGCATTAAGCCAGCACTTCTGTGGTTATCAGGTTTCACTCCTTTTGTCCAGGTTTATGAAAAACGCTGAGATAGTTGTAGTCGAGCAGGGTACTTAATGTCGTTATGATTAACGATAATATTACTATTATGATTATTATCATCAATTATCATTATCATTATTATTATCATTAACATTATCATTATCATTACAATCCATGCCGATTCAAAGCTACGCTCCTTTCAGTAGCAGGGAAAAGATTGCCTCCTTTGGAGTGAGTAGTTCCTTGGCGAGGTTGTAATTCCCCTCCGTCAGTGGACGATGATACAAGCTCGCCCTCAGGGCGACTCTGCCTGCACTCCTGGCGTAACCACAAGCAGGAGGAGTCCGGTAACGCCCTTAATAATTGTTTCCTGAATATGGTCGGTTGGTTAATTGGGCCATTGGTCAATTGATTACCATTAGCATTAAGGTCAACGTAATTCTTCCAACATTAATCGAAAGCACTGAACATCTGGTTGTTCAGTGTGATTCAGCGACCATACAACACCGCTCCCACGGCATATGTGGATCTCCTGTAGTAATACGAGGGAAATACAGTGACGTCTTTAGAAGGGGATAGAAATTTGTGAGGTACAAACGTTCGTATGTGATAGAAATTTGTGAGGTACAAACGTTCGTATGTGATAGAAATTTGTGAGGTACAAACGTTCGTATGTGATAGATATTTGTGAGGTACAAACGTTCGTATGTGATAGAAATCTGTGAGGTACAAACGTTCGTATGTGATAGAAATTTGTGAGGTACAAACGTTCGTATGTGATAGAAATTTGCGAGGTACAAACGTTCGTATGTGATAGATATTTGTGAGGTACAAACGTTCGTATGTGATAGATATTTGTGAGGTACAAACGTTCGTATGTGATAGATATTTGTGAGGTACAAACGTTCGTATGTCATAGATATTTGTGAGGTACAAACGTTCGTATGTGATGTGAGTAAAGGGTACTACTCACTCTAATTATGCGCAATTTTGATTTCTGTGTCCATAATGTTTTTATCCTTGTTAGGGGTTGGGTACATAACAGTCGTGGTTTACATCACTTTTTAATCAGTTTTTTTTTTTTCGTATAACTTATTTTCATACGTGTCGAACTATATCAGTGAGGTGAGGACTGGAAACGTGTCAAGTGAAATTATTTTCACTATATTCAGACATAACTTCAGCTACTTTCACAACCTAACTTTAGCTACTTTCACAACCAAACTTTAGCTACTTTCATAACCTCTTAGCATTTCTGAACACGACTATTCAGTTTCAACAACACATACGCTCAACTCCCCCTCAGCAGAACCCCCCAAAAAACATCATATGCCACACTGCACGAATCTCACTAAGGAGCTACAGAGGTGTCTCATCTTTGTTTCACTCTGGACGCCCCAAATTTTGAGTGACAGGCGACATTCACTCGAAGCTGCTCGAAATAAAGGTTCATTGTACCGCACTGAGGCTTCGAATGAACCCAGCTTGCCACTGACATGCATCATCTACATATATTGGTGAATAACTTTTTGTATAAATTACTCATCACAACCTCCTCATGTTCAAACCATCTTCACGTAGCTGCTTACTGTCACACGAAAGTGTGTTGGTGAAAACTGATATGAATCAGCAATTTTTCACTCGAGGAATTACGAGCCCACGGCCGATCTGGTCCGTACAGTGTGTGAGAAACAGACTTTTCACTGAGATATGAAGAGCCAACTAGAATTAAGGTAAGGTTGTGTCTGTTCCCTGGTGTGTCTGTTGTAAGGATTCTGCGCTTGCCAAGTCTGTGCCAGAAGTTAGGTTTATATATATATATATATATATATATATATATATATATATATATATATATATATATATATATATATATATACGTATACATATATATATGTATATTTTTTTTTTCAGTGAAATGCTTGCAGATTACGGGAGGGCCTCTAACCGACCCTAGAAATTTGATGTAGTGTAGACAGGCTCCTTTTACTATCCCTGAGATGAAGACATATGATTTTACCTTAGAACTCCTTAAACCTAGCTTTGCAGTGTGCACGTCAAACATATAAGGAATATCTTCCATGATAATCAATACAGGACATAACTCTACTAGCATGTCGTGATGAGAGGGGTTTTTTTTTTTCAATTATTGTTATCATTATTATTATTTTTTTTCTAATGCTATGTCGTGTACAACTAGTGGGTTGAGATTTGTCTTTTTTTTTTTCTTAGTTTATTTATTTATTTTTCTCAAATCCAACTCTCATCTGGACTTGCATGCTGGAATGTTCAGGCTGTCTGTATTGGTCCCCGCCAGCTCCCTGAGTACATGCAGAACCTGAAGGACCAACTGCAGGAGGAGCTCAAGTCGACGACCAGCGACCGGCGGGCGATACTGGAGGCGGAGCTGCTACGCCTGCACGAAGACCGACGCCGTGCCCTCACAGAGAAGGACAAAGAGAGGGATGGCCGCCTCCGTCGGGAGCTGGACCGCCTTGCCTCCTCCAGCTACTCAGGATCGCTTTCGCTCAAGCAGAGGTTTGTTTAACCCTGCCTGGAGGGGAAATAAATGACCAGTTCGGCTGCCCTACTTGTTAAACCAATAGTCCAACCCAAACCTCCCGTAGTTCATGGCTTTAAGACATATTGTACACAGTATATCTGGCTTCTGTTTTTTCCCTCCCCCTCATTTTTTTTTTTCTAAAGGACCGACTAAAAGAATAGAGCGACTAAACTGGTCCTTTGCTCTTGCTTAGAACTGGCACGCTTATGAATCTCTTTCCCCTTGCCAAGCTGTTTCATTACTATAGCCTCCTCCATCACAGCTGTTCTAAAGTTCGACTAGCGAGTTGAAATGAGGCTTTGGAGACCCATCCTATGATGAGGCATGCTTGGAACCCCTCTGTCAGTCACGCCTGCAAACCTTAAAAGAATCGGAGGCTGACACGCAAGTAAAGATGGGATCGGATAATACTTCTATGATGCTCGTGGATCCATCAAAAAAAAGCAAAGAGTCAATTTAAGAGTATACAATCCAGTGTTGATCACAGCCATCACTTTACTATCCTCAGCCTCCGAATCAGTATTCAGCACAGTGCCGAATCAGGAAAACATTCGTCCGTATGATTCTGATACCAGCTCAATACTTTGTCCAGTCCAAAGTTTCAACTTGATAGAGACGATCTAGTGTGTTGTATTAGCCTAGCTTCCAGAGACGGCAGTGTGTGTACTTTATAATATGCATGTGTCATTTTTTTTGTCTCGATTTTTAGAATGGAAATTCAACGTCGTCTGGGCATGACTGGCACGAGCAATACCACTGGGTCGGCCAACTCCTCCCCTCGAAACCATCGCCGGAGGGGCCACCGACGCCAAATGTCGGACCCCAAGATATTCTCCTCAGTCTCACCCATAAAGGAAGACAGGGACGTGGAGAAAGATCTGGAGAGAGTAAGTTCTCAAGTGTCAACACTGGTCTAGCCACAAAAAACAACCCCTGGGTCACCTAATGTAACTCTATCACCATCCGTCTTTCTGTCTCTTTCTCTCTCTTTCTCTCTCTCACACCGTCAGTCCCATAACACCAACACATCAAGTCAAAAAGGCTATGTCTCTTCGGGTCCCTGTGAGAGTTCACCACATACACTCACCAACACCACCTTCATTACATATACTGAAATTGATGTTAAGGATAATGTAAGCCATCCACCCGGACGCATTCAGTATGGTCCTACCAACAAAGTAGCAAAGGAAATATTCTGAAACATAGAACAGCTATTTATGGTTGTTTCATATATATATATATATATATATATATATATATATATATATATATATATATATATATATATATATATATATATATATCAGAATGCTTTCGACGGCAGAATTCGAACCTCTACCACTTGTCTCGGAGCTGAGTACAATAACCATTAGGATAAGGTTCGAATCCTGCTGTCGGAGAGCAGCATGTGTTTTATGAAAGTATTCGCTCCTTACACTACATTAGTATAAATATATATAAACACGTTACCAAGTCCCCACCCTCATGTGATGAGATCACTAGTGAAAAGTCCTCTATGGTGAGGATTATTATATCCAGTGGATGAAAATGAGTACAGCCTCGCGAAGGAACTTCTGCTCCAAAGGAGTCCACCATTTCCCTGTTTGTTATTGTATCACAGGTTGAAACCTTCAGGAGCCCCATAAAAGACGTCCTTGGATGATATAATAATTGAATTACAAAATTATGTAAAACTTTTACATACATATATTTATAGGCACATGGACAAACAGACGGACAGACAAAAAGACACACACACACACACACACACACACACACACACACACACACACACTTATAGATATGCATATATACACAAGCAGATATACAAATACTGTGGAAGATAATCTATGAATCTATGCATCTATCTGTCTACATATCTATACACATATAATGTATATAATTATATGTATATAAATACATATGTACATATATGAATATGTGGAAAATAGAGTGGTATGGAAATAAGTGGGTGAGAACTGTTTTCATACACCCAATTTTCCACATTTTTCATGAAGGATGATACGTGTGTATATATATATATATATATATATATATATATATATATATATATATATATATATATATATATATACATCTTGGGAGTAAGGTCAGGGGTCGGTGAGAGTACAAGAGCTAAGGAAGGAGTAGCACTACTCATGACGCAGTTGTGGGAGTGTTTGATAAAGTGAAACGAAGTAAATTTTAGATTGATGTGGGTAAAATTGGAAATGGATGGCGGGAGATGGGTGATTATTGGTGCTTATGTACCTGGTCATGAGAGGAAAGATCTTGAGGGGCAAGTGTTTAGGAAACAGCTGAACGAGTGTGTCATTAGTTTTGGTGCACGGGAACGGGTATTAGTGATGGGTGACTTGAATGCGAAGGTGAGTAATGGGGCAGTCAAGGGTATAATTGGTGTACATGGGGTATTCAGTGATGTGAATGGGCAACGGGCATTATTAGACTACACACTGATTGAAAGGTGTACAAAAGAGAGGCTTTTGGATGTATATGTGCTGAGAGGGGCAGCTGGTGGGATGTGTGATCACCATCTTGTGGAGGAGAAGGTGAAGATTTGAAGATGTTTTCAGAAATGAAGAGAGAATGTCGGGGAGAAGAGAGTGGTAAGAGTAAGTGAGCTTGGAAAGGAGACTCGTGTGAGGAAATACCAGGGGACATTGAGTGTAGAATGGCAAAATGTGAGAGCAAATGAAGTAAGGGGAGTGGATGAGGAATGGGATGTATTTAGGGAAGCGGTGATGGCATATGCAAAAGATGCGTGTGGTACGAGATAGGTGGGAGGTAGACAAATTAATAAGGGTAGCGAGTGGTGGGATGAAGATGTAGAATTGTTCGTGAAAAAGGAAAGAAAGGCGGTTGGGCGATACTTACAAGAAAGGACTGCAAATTACTGGGAGATGCATAGGAGAAAGCGGCAGGAGGTCAAGAGGAAGGTGCAGGGGCTGAAAAAGAGGGCAAATGAGAGATGGGGTGTTAGTGTCATTAAACTTTAGGGAGAAGAGGATGCTTTGAAAGGAGGTAAATATAGCGCGTAAGACAAGAGAACAAATGGGAATATCGGTGAAGGGGGCAAGAGGAAGAAGTGATAACAGGTAGTGATGGAGTGAGTATTTTGAAGGACTGTTGAATGTGTGATGATAGAGTGGCAGATGTAGGATGTTTTGATGGGGTGGAGGGTGGTGCGAAGTGAGAGACTCGCAGAGAGTGGTTTGGTGAAGAGAGAAGAGGCGGCGAAAGCCTTGCGGAAGATAAAATCCGGCAAGGCATTGGGAATGAATGGTATTGTGGTTGAATTTATTGAGAAAGGGGATGACTGTGTTGTTGATTGGTTGGGAAGTTTATTCAATGTATGTCTGGATCATGGTGAAGTGCCTGAGGATTGGCGGAGTGCATGCATAGTGCCATTGTACAAAGGCAAACGGGATTAAGGTGGGTGTTCAAACTACTGAGGCATAAGTTTGTTGAGAATTCATGGAAAATTGTATGGGAGGGTATTGATTGAGAGCGTGAATGCATGTACAGAGCATCAGGTTGGGGAAGAGCAGTGTGGTTTTAGAAATGGCAGAGGATGTGTGGATCAAGTGTGTACTTTGAAGAATGAACGTGAGAAATACTTAGAGAAAAAGATGGATTTGTATGTAGCATTTATGGATCTGGAGAAGGCATATGATAGGGTTGACAGAGAGGGTCTTAAGAATGAATATATGGTTTGTGAGGTAAGCTGCTAAAAGCAGAGAAGTTTTTATCAGGAGTGTAAGTCACGTTTACGAGTAGGAAGAGAAGAGAGTGATTGATTCCCAGTGAAGGTCAGTCTTCGGCAATGGTGTGTGATGTTTCCATGGTTGCTTAATTTGTTTATGGATGGGGTTGTTAGGGAGGTGAATGCAAGAGTTTTGGAGAGGGGGGGCGAGTATGCCGTCTGCTGGGGATGAAAGGGCTTTAGAAGTGAGTTAATTATTGTTCGCCGATGATACATTACTCGTGGCTGATTAGAGTAAGAAACTGCAGAAGTTGGTGTCTGAGTATGGAAAAGTGTGTGAAAGGAGAAAGTTGAGGGTAAATGTGAAAAAGATCAAGGTTATTAGATTCAGCAGGGTTGAGGGACAAGTTAGCTAGGACGTAAGTTTGAATGGGAAACAATTGGAGGAAGTGAAGGGTTTTAGATATCTAGGAGTGGACTTGGCAGCGGATGGAACCATGGAAGTGGCATTGAGTGATAGGGTGGGAGAGAGGACGAAGGTCCTGGGAGCGATAAAGAATGTGTGGAAAGAGAAGATGTTATCTTGGAGAGCAAAAATGGTATGTTTCAGGGAATAGTAGTTCCAATTCTATGATATGGTTGCGCGGCATGGGTTATAGATAGGGTTACACGGAGGATGATGTGTTGGAAATGAAATGATTGAGGACGCAATGTGGTGTGAGATGGATTGACCGAATAAGTAATGGAAAGGAAAGAGAGATGTGTGGTAATAGAGAGTGTGGTAGAGACAGCAAAAGAGGGTGTGATGAAATGGTTTGGAAATATGCTGAGAATAAGTGAGGAAAGATTGACAAAGAGTATATATGTGCCAGAGGTGGAGGGAACGAGAAGTGGGAGACCAAATTGGAGGTGGGAGGATGGAGTGAAAATTTTTTGAGCGATCGGGGCCTGAACATGCAGAAGGGTGAAAGGCGTGCAAGGAACAGAGTAAATTGGAACGATGTGGTATACCGAGGTCGACGTGCTGTCAATGGATTGAACCAGGGCATGTGAAGCGTCTGGGGTAAACCATTGAAAGTTTTGTGGGGCCTGGATGTAGAAAGGGAGCTGTGGTTTTGGTGCATTATACATGACAGCTAGAGACTGAGTGTGAACGAAAGTGGCCTTTGTTGTCTTTTCCTAGCGCTACCTCGCGGGCATGCTGAGAGAAGGGGTTGTCATTTCATATGTGGTGGGGTGGCGACGGGAATGAATAAAGGCAGCAAGTATGAATTATGTACATGTGTATATATGTATATATCTGTGTATGTATATATTTGTATACGTTGAAATGTATAGGTATGTATATGTGCGTGTGTGGAAGTGTATGCATATACATGTGTATATGGGCGGGTTGGGCCATTCTTTCGTCTGTTTCCTTGCGCTACCTCGCAACATAAATATATACTTACGAACCGCGTCTATATGGGAAAGTGCCAGGCAATCGAGCATTGTCTGGTTTCTTTATCATGGTGAGCGTGAAGGGTCTTGAGATGTAGGGAATCTGTCTGTAGTGTCGTAGTGATGAGTGATGTCCAGAGTGTAGACTAGAGAGTGTGATTCGTGTGAGTCTAGGGAGTGCATGTTCTGATAGGTGCATATGTTCAGATTAGTGATTTGGAAGGAAGGTTGTCTTAAGTTATTTCAGTGTGCATATGTTCTGTCAGTACTGTCAAGCATTGTTCAGAATGTTGCCGAAATGTTAGACGGGAGTAACCTCTATATCTCTTCTTAGAAGCTGTTGGTTAGTTATGGAGTGGTTTGGACGGAAGATGTCTCGTGCAGTTCCAGAGAACAGAGTACCGAAATGTTTAGGTGGGATCATAATGGAAGGATCCTTGCTTCATTGTGTAAGTGTGGAGTGTTTGTGATTGCTAGTTAGCCGGTGATTGTTATGAGTGCTCTGTTGTGTGGCTTACGATTGTTAGGATGCTGAGCGATTCTTTTTCCTATCCAAATCTGGTGTTAGTTAGCGGTCTGAGGGCATCTAGTTTGCGTGTTGCTTTTGTAAGGATGTGATTGGTGTGGGGGTGTCATGTGTGTGTCATGTAGGACTGACTGACCATACAAGGTGACTGGGGGACGTAGACTGTTGGTGAGCATTTTGTTGTTGCCGCTGTTGTGTTAAGATGTTGTAATGCGACAGTGAGGTCGTCTGCATTTGAGAGTACCCCTCATGTTATAGTTTGCTGTAGGTAACGGGAGAACATATAGGAAGAGACTGAAGAGGGTTGGGGAAAGAAATGCTCCATTGGGAACTCCTTAGATATGAAGAGTTTTAGAGGCAAAGAGGTTGTGAGTGACTGGGATGTCGACTGGCTATGGTGCCGGCCAAGGGCTTTTTGTGGAGGGTGGGTGTTCAAGGATCATATGTGTGAGGATGTGTCGGGGAACAGTGTCAAATGCTTTGTTGGTGTTCATTGTGCGGAACATGGGAAGGTTGAAGTAATCATGAGGTAATGAAATCATGCGAAATTTTACCTTCCACGCAAGCCATACGATTCGAATAATGGTTCCCTTAAACGCAGAGTAAACAAAACATGAGAGACAAACACGAGGGTTGGATTTCAGAATATCCCTGCTACTGCAAGTAGCGCAGTCTTGGAGCAGCAGCAGCTCATGGAAGAGGTGTCGTTTAGTCAAACCAGGACACACACACACACACACACACACACACACACACACACAATATATATATATATATATATATATATATATATATATATATATATATATATATATATTTGCTTTGTCGCTGTCTCCCGCGTTAGCGAGGTAGCGCAAGGAAACAGACGAAAGAATGGCCCAACCCACCCACATACACATATATAGACATACAGGTCCACACACGCAAATATACATACCTATACATCTTAATGTACACATATATATACACACACAGACATATACATATATACACATGTACATAATTCATACTGTCTGCCTTTATTTATTCCCATCGCCACCTCGCCACACATGGAATAACAACCCCCTCCTCCCTCATGTGTGCGAGGTAGCGCTAGGAAAAGACAACAAAGGCCACATTCGTTCACACTCAGTCTAGCTGTCATGTAATAATGCACCGAAACCACAGCAGCCTTTCCACATCCTAGCCCCACAGAACTTTCCATAGTTTACCCCAGACGCTTCACATGCCCTAGTTCAATCCATTGACAGCACGTCGACCCCGGTATACCAAATCGTTCTAATTCACTCTATTCCTTGCACGCCTTTCACACTCCTGCATGTTCAGGTCCTGATCACTCAAAATCTTTTTCACTCCATCTTTCCACCTCCAATTTGGTCTCCCACTTCTCGTTCCCACCACCTCTGACACATATATCCTCTTGATCAATCTTTCCTCACTCATTCTCTCCATGTGACCAAACCATTTCAAAACACCCTCTTCTGCTCTCTCAACCACGCTCTTTTTATTTCCACACATCTCTCTTACCCTTACATTACTTACTCGATCAAACCACCTCACACCACATATTGTCCTCAAACATTTCATCTCCAGCACATCCACCCTCCTGCGCACAACTCTATCCATAGCCCACGCCTCGCAACCATACAACATTGTTGGAACCACTATTCCTTCAAATATAACCGTTTTTGCTTTCCGAGATAATGTTTTCGACTTACAAACATTCTTCAAGGCTCCCAGAATTTTCGAACCCCTCCCCCACCCTGTGATTCACTTCCGCTTCCATGGTTCCATCCGCTGCCAGATCCACTCCCAGATATCTAAAACACTTTACTTCCTCCAGTTTTTCTCCATTCAAACTTACCTCCCAATTGACTTGACCCTCAACCCTACTGTATCTAATAACCTTGCTCTTATTCACATTTACTCTTAACTTTCTTCTTTCACACACTTTACCAAACTCAGTCACCAGCTTCTGCAGTTTCTCACATGAATCAGCCACCAGCGCTGTATCATCAGCGAACAACAACTGACTCACTTCTCAAGTTCTCTCATCCACAACAGACTGCATACTTGCCCCTCTTTCCAAAACTGTTGCATTCACCTCCCTAACAACCCCATCCATAAACAAATTAAACAACCATGGAGACATCACACACATTACTTTTCTAAGTATTTCTCACATACATTCTTCAAAGCAAACACCTGATCCACACATCCTCTTCCACTTCTGAAACCACACTGCTCTTCCCCAATCGCCATCACCCTCTCAATCAATACCCTCCCATATAATTTACCAGGAATACTCAACAAACTTATACCTCTGTAATTTGAGAACTTACTCTTATCCCCTTTGCCTTTGTACAATGGCACTATGCAAGCATTCCGCCAATCCTCAGGCATCTCACCATGAATCATACATACATTAAATAACCTTACCAACCAGTCAACAGTACAGTCACCCCCTTTTTTAATAAATTCCACTGCAATACCATCCAAACCTGCTGCCTTGCCGGCTTTCATCTTCCGCAAAGCTTTTACTACCTCTCCTCTATTTACCAAATCATTTTCCCTAACCCTTTCACTTTGCACACCACCTCGACCAAAGCACCCTATATCTGCCACTCTTATCATCAAACACATTCAACAAACCTTCAAAATACTCACTCCATCTCCTTCTCACATCACCATTACCTGTTATCACCTCCCCATTAGCCCCCTTCACTGAAGTTCCCATTTCCTCCCTTGTCTTACGCACTTTATTTACCTCCTTCCAAAACATCTTTTTATTATCCCTAAAAATACCACTCCATATCTTTCTCTATTTCTCTCACACATTCTTCAAAGCAAACACCTAATCTACACAACCTCAGTTCCTCCTGAAACCACATTGTTCCTCTCCAGTCTGATATTCTGCTTCTGCCACCAACCTCTCAAGCAACATCTTCCCATACAACCTACCAAAGTATACCCAACAAACTTTACTATGGCCGTGGCAGCCTGTGTTGGACATGGTCCACACAAACACTCATTCCATAATATATATATATATATATATATATTACAAAGTATCTGGGAAATCTCATACGGCAAGTGTTCGAACTGTGTTCAAGAGTCATACCCAGGATTTCTACCAAGTTTAAAGTCTGTCCACGTTGCAGTTTTGGTCACATTTCGATCATATAAACAGACACAGACGGCCGCACCATCCCTCCCTCCATCCCCTTGCCATTGGGTCACACTTATCCACATGGACAAGCACATTCGATGAGCGTTACTGGGCTCCGCCTGCTTAAGGTTACATCGGGAGTGAAAAAGTCATCCTCGGCGAGGCTGTATCATCGTCAGTCGACGAAGTAAAACACAGTCTCGTCAGAAAACTTCTCACTTCGAAGGAGTCGCATTCTCTCCTCACAGCCGAGCGTAGCGCAGCTTTGGAGCGGCAAGAGCCACTGGAAAAAGAGTGTCCTACGTAACATCAGAACCTTTATATAAGAATGGGGTGCTGGGGTATTTTTTTTGAATGAAAGGATGAATGCCCATCCCGTATCATCTGGTGAAAAAAATATGTAGTACTCATTATCACCCAAAAAACGTATTGCTTCATTTTGACTTATCTTTGGTCATACTTCTCCCTGTTTCCCCCATAGTAAATGGCCGGACATCCGTTACAAGGGATACCGTATATTACACTATCCTCGTCGTCACTTTTACCACATATATTTTTCAACAATGACCTATCTTTATTCAAAATGAAGAAGCAAAGCTTATTACCATCTTCTGTAACTATCGTTTAACATCTAAAACTGCAATGTACCTCTTGTTTCCTCCTATGCTGCTTTCAACATTCTCTTGAGCATCTTTCCATCAGGCGATGGCCTTCTTCTTCAGTTCACCCGGTACTCTTTTCGGGAGTCTTTGTTACTGTGTTCTACCTTCAAGTGCTCACTGCTGAATATTCTAGTTGCCCTGCAGAATCCAATGATTACATCTGACCTTTTTCTTTTGTCTTTCATCGAGAACAGAGAAATGGAATAAAGTCGTTCTTGTTTATGTGTTTACACGAAGAACCGATGAACCTTACACCTTGGTCAGATCACCAAACGATGCACCATTCGCCTCTTTTTCACCCCTGTAAAATGTATATTTATGTCTACAACAGTCCACATTCTTAATACCTCTTACCACTCTTAGTGTCCTTGGAAACTACCCTCATTACGTGATCCATATACCTGTGTTATATGGCTTTCTTGTCCACGATTCTGTTGTGGTTTTCCGTCTCCCAAAGTTTCCATACGCAGGTATGGTGCGCAAGACTCCTCCTCCTCGCTGAACGCGAGTGCCTCAGATCTGACACGCAAAGATACTCGGATATTATAGACCGATTTCGATCTACAGGTACTTCTTCATCCTCAGTGTTAGCCACCGCCCCTTCTAACTGCTTGAATGGCCCCCTTGCACCGGCACGTTGGTAAACATGACGCTTTAAACATCAAAGCTTGCAAGCTTTTTTTTTTTTTTCATTGTCAGAATCTATGCTTTTTCTGAAGCTTTTTATTAAATTCGTTGGATTTTTCAGGTGTACGTCAGGTGTACACCACAGTGACCCGGCCTACCGCACAGCCAGCCTATACGAGCTTCTCTCTCTCTCTCTCTCTCTCTCTCTCTCTCTCTCTCTCTCTCTCTCTCTCTCTCTCTCTCTCTCTCTCTCTCTCAACCTGATGGTATGGGCCTCATTGGTAAACCTGGCTTATGAATTTTCAGGAGGCCTTTCATTCGGTGAGCGCTCAAGGAGCTGTGTTACTCAGACTTCCTTTTTCCTTTTTCATCAACCAAGCTCACGAAGAAGGTTAGTAACACACTGGAAAAGTGTAGAGTACATGGGAAAAGAGTAGCAGAAACAAGACGAATACAACAGCTCCAAATACAAAAGGAAAAGATATAGAAAATGAAGAATATGAACAGAAGACGGGAATATACCTTGTAACTTTGTTAGGAACGAAGAAAAGTGGTGAATGTGTAGTGGACGAGGATAGTGTGGAATGCAGCCACTGCCCGGCCATTAGTCATGGGGGAAACAGGGACGACCCATGGCCATAAGGATAAGTGACCATGAATCTATATCATCAGCAGATGTAGACTGCGCCTGAAATTTCTATGGACAGTTCTGGCCACTATTACCTCAGGGGACAAGGAAAGGGTTTCGTAAAAACATTGAACAAACGAACGATGGTAGCCTGGGAAGTGGCCGACGTGTGTGTGTGTGTGTGTGTGTGTTTGACGAAGGTAAACAACCACTCGTCGAGAACGTCTTCCTCGATCAGAGGGAACAGTTGAGGAACGTGACGGTGGGGAGTGAGGAGGGACGAGGGTGGGTTCCGGTATAGCCAACTTGGGGGAAGGACACACAGTGCAAGGCGAGAAGCGAACTCCATATATATACATATGTGTGTGTGTGTATGTGTGTGTGTGTCATCCTCATGAAGAACGCTTCTGCACAAGCTGATACATTAAGAGGGAGAAAGATGAAAATGTAATCTCTCACCTGCTTTTGCTTAAAATCCCAGTACACGTACCTTCATAAGGAATTATTTAACACACACACACACACACACACACACGCGTGTATCATGCATGACTCGCATCACAGGTTGTGGTGTTACACGGCTCCTCCCGCGTGAGGTTACGTCACGACACAAAGTCATTCTGGGCGAGGTCATATCATCGCCAATGGACATTAATATTACCACCTACTCGTCGCCTCTTACTGATTGTAGCGCAGCCTGAATAGAGCTGCAGGCAACCTCCGAAATAGACAAATAAAAAGGGGCCTTGGCGCTTATACATATAATGAAATAGATATAAAAAAAGTATGTGGAGACTATGTGATGTTCGTCGGGTTGGTTAGGTTAGGAACGGCAGTGCAGGAGGAAGATGGGTTTGTGAGCGCATTCTGGAGAGAGAGAGAGAGAGAGAGAGAGAGAGAGCATACAAGGATAAGCGAAGAAAGACTGAGTGAGAAAGGTTTAAGTGTCGGAAGAATAGGGAGTAAGACTTAAGGAAGGAGGCTTCTTGGTATAGGGGCCTGAACATTCAGGAGGATGAAAAGCGAGCAATGGTATAGAACGAACTGGATAAACGTTGTATATGAGGGGCGACGTGCTCTCAATGGCCTTGAACCAAGGTATAGAGAGGTAGTCGAGGTTAACCAAAGAATGGTTTGTGGGGCTTAAATGTTATACATGACATTTAGATGTGCTTCTACAACACTAAAGCGAGCAAAGTAATTTCACACACACACACACACACACACACACACACACACACATATATATATATATATATATATATATATATATATATATATATATTCAGGACATTATTTCTAAGTAACATTCATTCTATATCATGACAGTTTTAACACTGTTTGGGATACAGTCTTTAGTCTCTGATCTGTTAACTCTGGTGTAACACATAGGAAGAGGATTACGTGATAGCTCGACCCGATGTGAGTAGGATTGAACTATTTAAGTCTGTTTTCTAATCGTATGTCTTAGACGGCTTTACCGAGTGTGGCTGTAGGGCAGACGAACCTGCGAAAACGTATGATCAATTTATCATATACGATAGTACGATGGTAAATGATTAACACGAGTGAATAATATTAGACTCTCTCTCTCTCTCTCTCTCTCTCTCTCTCTCTCTCTCTCTCTCTCTCTCTCTCTCTCTCTCTCTCTCTCCCTCCCTCTCTATGCCCTTGTTATAGTTTCTCTTTTATTACTTTTGCGATCTTGGCAATGTTTATCTATATCTCTTGAGTCCTCTATACGAAAAAAAAGACAAAAGACAGAGACTTGAAGAAAAAACAAAAGTAAAAAAACTATGATTTTAAGCCAATTCGCTGCGTCTCTCCCAGTCAGCGGATGACGGTAAGTTACGCATAGTGAAACTTTGATGTACACAAAAACCTCCTCTCACTTATCATTCTCAAGTTACGTTGGACTTTCATGTGGGTTTTGCCTAACCTATTGTGGATGATCAGTTAGGCCGGGGATACGCGTCTGTTCTCACATTAGCCAGGGTCAAAGTCGCATTTATAATGAGTAAAAATGAATGTTGTTTATCTAGAGAGATACTTCTCGGAGCTGCAATGATTCAACTTCAATTATTCCATAAAGTTCTGTTTACAGTGAGTTGAAACTGCTTGGTCCCTTATGTATTGTTCATATGGCCAATACCTCATCCTATACTGGCCTGTCGTCCCCATGTTTATCTAATCCATTCACCATGAATTAATACGGTCCTCCTACCCATCTGTTAATACGGCCCCCTTACCCATCTCTTAATACGGCCCCCTTACCCATCTGTTAATACGGTCCTCCTAGCCATCTCTTAATACGGCCCCCTTACCCATCTCTTAATACGGCCCCCTTACCCATCTCTTAGTACGGCCCTCTTACCCATCAGTTAATACGGCCCTCTTACCCATCTCTTAATACGGCCCTCTTACCCATCTGTTTATACGACCCCCTTACCCATCTCTTAATACGGCCCCCTTACCCATCTCCTAATACGGCCCCCTTACCCATCTGAATCCACTTTGTATTAAACCCTTGCACATCCCTTTAGCATAGCACTTAACCTCTGAACTCTTTCTTTTGTTTTAGTCGTCTGAACCCAAATTCTTTGTCAAAGCAGTTCTATACCTTTATCATCACAGTCCTTGTTCATGTAGTATTCAGTCCTTTCTTTCATGGACCTTAACCTGAAAACCTGGCTGCGTAGCCTCTGCCGATTCGATTCTTTGGCCCTCTCCTCTTATATAGGCCTCGGATCCCACCATACTGTGGCCTATATACATCTTGTTCCTCTGACTTGGCACTTATTAAACTGGCCAAAGCTTACGAGGGTTTCGATTCCTTTTCGCAATCGAACTTTTTGTCTTTTTTTTCCCCGCACTTCCACTGAAGCAGACCGACCACCAGCGCGTTGGTTAATGTGGTCTGTACACCTTCTTAAGGTGTCCCCCTAATCCTTTATCAGTGTGGACCTTAACCATTTATTCATCAGGTTTCTACCTTTTGTTGATCAGGTTTCTACCCTTTGTTCACCAGGTTTCTACCTTTTGTTCATCAGGTTTCTACCTTTTGTTCATCAGGTTTCTACCTTTTGTTCATCAGGTTTCTACCTTTTGTTCATCAGGTTTCTACCTTTTGTTCACCAGGCTTCTACCCTTCGTTCATCAGGCTTCTACCCTTCGTTCATCAGGTTTCTACCTTTTGTTCATCAGGTTTCTACCTTTTGTTCATCAGGTTTCTACCTTTTGTTCACCAGGTTTCTACCTTTTGTTCATCAGGTTTCTACATTTTGTTCATCAGGCTTCTACCTTTTGTTCATCAGGTTTCTACCTTTTGTTCATCAGGTTTCTACTCTTTGTTCATCAGGTTTCTACCTTTTGTTCATCAGGCACACTACTTTTTTTTTTTCACTTCGTTCCCTACACCTTTGTCTATTTGGTCCCTTCCACCTTGCTGATCTGGCCCCCTACCCCTTCTTCATCAGGCCCGCTATCTCTTACTTATCTGGCACCCTATCCCTTATTCACCGGGCCCTCTACCTCTTATTCATCTGGCCCCCCTATACCAAGTTAAACTGGCACCCTACCCTTTGTTAAACTGGTCCCCCTATCCCTTTCTTAATCTGGCACCTACCCGTTGCTAATCTCGCCACCTACCCTTTATTAATCTGGCCCCCTAACCCTGTTAATCTTGCCCCTAACCCTTGTTAATCTGGCCCCCTAACCCTTGTTAATCTTGCCCCCTACCCGTTGTTAATCTCGCCACGTACCCTATATTAATCTGGCCCCCTACCCCTTGTTAATCTGGCCCCCTACCCCTTGTTAATCTGGCCCCCTACCCCTTTGTTAATCTGGCCCCCTACCCCTTGTTAATCTGGCCCCCTACCCCTTGTTAATCTGGCCCCCTACCCCTTGTTAATCTGGCCCCCTACCCCTTTGTTAATCTGGCCCCCTACCCCTTGTTAATCTGGCCCCCTACCCCTTGTTAATCTGGCCCCCTACCCCTTTGTTAATCTGGCCCCCTACCCCTTGTTAATCTGGCCCCCTACCCCTTGTTAATCTGGGCGCGTCCCCCTCCCCCCCAGTCCCTGTACGGCGTGGCACTGCGCGATACGGCCATCAACTGCATGGACGATGATGATATCCTGGCAGCCCGGCTCCTGGGCATGGGCAGGTAGGTCATCACAACCCTGCTCTACCGGGCAGGTAGGTCATCACAACCCTGCTCTCCTGCACAAGTGGGTCATCACAACCCCTGCTGTACTAGGCAGGTAGGTCATCACAACCTTGTTCTCCTGCACAGGTGGGTCATCACAACCCTGCTCTACCGGGCAGGTAGGTCATCACAACCCTGCTGTGCTAGGCAGGTAGGTCATCACAACCTTGTTCTCCTGTACAGGTAGGTCATCACAACCTTGTTCTCCTGCACAGGTAGGTCATCACAACTCTGCTGTACTGGACAGGTAGGTCATCACAACCCTGCTGTACTGGACAGGTAGGTCATCACAACATTACTGAATTAATCACACACACACACACACACACACACACACACACACACACACACACACACACACACACAACACAACAACACAACACAACACAACAACACACAAGTGAGGTCAGGCAAATCATGTTGTGTACAACAAACCTGGGGTAAACATTTTTCTGAGGTACATAATAAGCTTGTGTGAGCTTGTTGTCTAAGACCCCCAGACGACTTATCTCTAAATTCAGCACCAAACGTTCATATATGCCGAAAGGGAATAGACATACGGAAAGGTGAATATAGACCTTCCAGAGAAGAAGAAAATGGAAGGAGTGAGTATCTACAAGTTTAAATCTGATAGAAGATGGATCTAGACGGAGGGAATTTTGTTGGGGTTTTCAGGAGAGAAGGAAGATACTAATGGGAAGATGAGGGACATGACAGGTGGTAATACCATTATTATGGCTGTAATAGAAACGTTTACACTAAGAATACAACATCTAAATGGACAAGATGAAGGTATCAGAACACATGAGAGTCGAGGAAACGTGCCTGGTGCAGTGGAGGAAAGACTAGATGGTAACGATCGATCCAGGCCAATTGTGTGGAAGTGAAAAGACTGATTTTCGACCAGGTCGAACCTCAATGGAGGGGAAGGCACGGTGCTACTGCAGGAGGTAAGAGAAGGATGGAATGCGGTCGTCCAAAGTGAGGGAAGCTGACAGAGGTAAATTCAGGACGATACTTGGGTCAGAGGGGGAACCACCTACCAAGCAAGGAGGACAAGGATGATGGAAAATGGGAACATGTCAGAGAGTTACGTCACGCCATGAACTGGTCAAATATGGGTCTCTGTCAGTGAAAGAATTCTGAAGAACTGGTAACTTCAGGCAAAACGACTACGCGATGGACGTGACAAATTCAGGTGAAAAGCCATTTTGATATGGAGATGTGTCACCAAGAGGGGCTTATGTGAGGCCAAGTAACATACCAAAAGAGGCGTTCAAAGAAGTGCTGGTCAGTCAGGAGTGACAAAGAAAAGGGAGAAAAAAAGAGAGAGTCAAAGCAACAAGAAAGAGAGGAATCAAGTGAAGGTAGAAAAGGCAATAAAAAAACTATGCACAACTCAGGGAGGCTTAGATTGATGAGTAGCACATGCCTTAATTGGCGACTTTGTACACAAATGCAGATGGAGTGGTGGTAAATGAGCTTGTGTGCCCCCACCACTAGCTAGACCATGCAATACTCGACAAGCTGCTGCGTCACATAATTACTGTCGGGCCATCGGCAACTCAAGGGTGGGCCGTTTTGACACCTGTTTCTTTCCGTACACGTCGAAGCTTTGGAACTCTATGCCTTTTCATGATTTTCCCAATAACTATGACCCGACACATTTCAAAAGACGGGTCTTTCATTTCCTCCAAAAATCGTAAATACTTTCCCTTGTCTTTTTTTTCCGTTTCATAATCCTCTCTGGAATTTCAGTCTAGGCTCGTCCTTGATGTGGGCTTTTGTCCGTGACTGAAGCCTTCAAGGTTTATGTGGGAAAGACGGAAGAGAGAGGACCTGTTAACCCACGTCTAGGTTATGAAACTAAATCTGTGTTCTGTACTAAGTATAGAACTGTAAGAAGGCTCTCTCCCCACCCTCAGGCAATAACAGCAAACAGAAAAGAAAAAAAATGGAAGGAGTTAGTGAAGTTAAAGGAGAGGGGGATTTGGCATTCTTCATAAGAAACAGCTGAAGCTACAGGAGACATTTGAAGATGGCTAGTCAAGATAATATAAAAAGGAAGAATGACTGTAGGAAAGAACAGACTAGTGGTGCAGATGACTAGAACTTATCTTCACACACAGTAGCATGGATACTGAAAATATCAAATATGAAACATCAACGTGTAAGACTTTGAGTTTGATTATGTGTTAAAAGGGAGACATGACAAAAGAACTGACGAAACCAGACTCAAAGAGAAGAATTGATTATGCAAACCACAAAGAACTGAAATGCTTCCAAGATTAAAAAAAAGGAATCTTTTAGGCTTTTCTTTTTTTTCAAGACAAAATAGACGAGTAAGAACCGGAGCTAAAACATGGGCGTAGTCCTTGAGGACACGAGAAGGTAACCCATGCTACCCACACCCCTTGTCCACTTGATACCCGAGGTAGAGCTTGGCACACCACGAGTAAGGACAGTTATAGGGAGCGTAGGTTCAGGAGGTGGTAACGACGAAGGATCTTGAGATCAAAGACAGGATCCATCTTGGGCTTAAGAGGGTATCTCAGGATCAAGGGCAGGATCCAAGGGTGCCAGAGCCTGGCCTTAAAGGCCTTTTAAAGCATCGTGGTCCTCATTCAACTCGGATGTGACCACACATTTCAGTTTTCCAACAGTCAAAGCCAAAGAAAAGCCATTTTGATATCAAAAGCATTTTTTGAGAACTATTTTTTCCCATGCAGCGCCGTGTTACCTACTTGCACTTATATAAAGTACTTTAAAATGATGTCAACAAACTGAAGTCATATGTGTCACAGAGGAATTCAAAAAGTATTACCCGATACAGACGTACCGACTAAGATACCTACTTCACAGACATATCGAAGTTACTTCATATCTTACAAAAGAACAAACACTTCACACCACATACATATCGATGGTAACCAAACTCCTTAAAGCTCAGACAGACGAGAAGGTTGTGTTACGACGAACGGACACCGAGGCAAGAGGTTAAGAGAAGGTACATTGATGGCCCACCAGGTTTTGCATAATCGTAATCCAGAGACGAGCTGATAGGTCGCTTCACAGATCACAGCTCCACCCACAACTCAGAGTACGTTAAGGTCTCACAGAGACGACGAATCATTAAGGGCTCAACACACAGAGAGAACTGAGCTGCCTCAAGTGAGTGTGGTACATTAAGACCAAGGAATACCATCGTGAGGTCCGCGTGCTGTATACTGATTGGTACGTGACATCCGATAGACTGTCACATTATCACACTATGGTAAGTCTATCTACCAAGGAGTACCAGGAGAGCTTCAGTGGTATAGTGTGATCGTCTCAAGATACGAGAATCCAGACAGTACAGGCCAATTCTGCGTAAAGGTAAGTTTCTAGAAAATGTCAACTTAATCCTAATTGGTACAGATAACGTAAGTAGTAAGAGCACTGGAAACAGGTTTCTTCATTGGGAATTTTTCCTCTGTTACTGCACAGGAACTATGTCTAATCTTGTATGCTAAGATGTGTTAAGCATGAGTTAGTTGCATGTGATAACAAGTTTCAGCACAGTGAAAACTACAAGTTTAAGGGATGAAACATGTTTCGTTTGGCCTGTGATTTGCAAAAAAGTTTCCTACTCGTATATCATTTCAGTGTAGCCTTGAGCCTGCATGATTAATATACCCATTTCAAAATTCTTTTCATCATATTATGTAAGTTGCTAACACAAAGAAATAGCTTAATCCCACAGTGTTTATAATCTGATAGATCAAACACATATCTTTATTGCTTATACTTCCAAGTTATTAAAACATCGCCTTTACTGATCATTTGTACATTACTTAGTTTTGTTTTAACAGAGAAGCATCAAGTGTTATTTCAGAATATGAGAATACAAAACAAACATGAAATTTATCTAATGAATGTGACAGTAAATCTAAAAAAAAAAAAAGTCATTAAATGCATTTCAGTCAGTAGAAATACTCTTCTTTTTTTTCTAAGAAGGAACTTACATACGTAAGATATGTCTCAACTAAATTCACGACCTTTGTTGAACGAAAGGAGTCGAGACCTCGAACACCATCCTTCGTGAAATCCAATTAAAGTAATATAGAATCTGGTTCGACATATAGACAGTTACGCCTCTTGTGAAAGTGCTCCGTTCTGCATGTTGAAATAGAATATCATGCACCTATGTTACATATATATATATAAACTTGTTCGAGGTATGTGGGATCATATAATTCTCAGTAAGTCGACCTCGTCCACTGGGCGGGACCAAAGGTCAAGATGTGTAATGATGCTGTGTATATACCTGTGTGGGGCGAGTGCTAGACACCTGAGGAGGAAGCATTCTGTGTCCTAACTATTGAGGATGCATTCTGGGCATGAGGGATCTCTCGATATGAAGAACTGATATTTTTTCGTGTTAGAGAGATGGGTTGTATCCAGATAGCAGACGAGAAAGCGTAACTCGTACATACCTGGGGAAAGTAGTTTCACGTTGATGTATGTATGTTAGAGTCGAGTTTAAGACTGGGTTGAGAGGATGGTTGTTTACTGCCCGCTGATACATTACGGTGCGTATTTATATTTGGTTAATGTCATGTTTGATGAGGGAGTAAGAATGTGTAGGTATGGGGTAATGTAGAGTGAATAAGGGGGCAGCTACATATTTTCACTGAGGATTACAAGGTACCTTATTCAGTATGGAAAATTATCATGGAAACTCGTTCTGCAAAAATCAAATGATTTTATAATTTCATAAAGAAATATCAGTTGGGGATGGGAGGCCTAAATACATGGGTTAGTTACTGCTGTTTGCTGATGACACAGCGTTGATGGCTGATTCAAGTGAGAAACGGTAGAAGCTGGTGTCTGAGTTTGGGAAAGTGTGTGAAAGGAGGAACATGAGAGTTAATATAACAGGAAGGTTATCAAGTACAGCAGTGGAAGGACACAGGTTGGATGAAGTCTGAATTTGAATGAAGAGAACCTGATGGAAGTGGCGTTTTAGGTACCTGGGAGTAGGTATGGTTGCAGAAGGAACTATGGGAGCTGAAGTAAGACTGTGATGGCAAGGGAGCTAAGGTCCTGGGCTTAATGAGGAGCTTGTGAGAAGTTAGGTCACTTTTTTTGAGGACAGAGATGGGTATGTTTGATGGCATAGTAGTGCCACCGGCGTTGTATGGATGCAAGGCATGGGCCGAAGCTAGATCAAGACGACGAGGGAATATGTGTTGGACATGCAATGTCTGAGGACAATACATGGTGTGAGACGGGTTGATCGAATATGAAATGACAGGGTAAAAAAGACGAGTTGCAGTAGGTGTATGTATGCATGAGAAAGCAGCAGAGTGTATAATGAAATGGTTTGGACATATGAAGATGAGTGAGGAGAGGTTGACAAAGGAGGTATACATGTACGAAGTGGAAGGAACATGAAGAAATGGAAAGCCGAAGAAGGGGAAGGATTGAGAAATACTGTTTGAGTGTTCGGGGCCTGAACACGCAAGAGGGTGTGAGGGTTGTGGGATAAAGCGAATGGTATGCAGGGGACGACGTGCTGTCAGTGGTAATATAAAATTGTTGGAGGAAACAACGGAAAAGCATGTGAGGCTACATGACGGCTGGGAAGAGGAGAGGTATGAATGATTACATATATATATATATATATATATATATATATATATATATATATATATAAATATATATGTTATTGCCCTAGGAGTCCCTTCTACTCTTATGAAGCTCCTGAAGCAATCAGGAAGCTGGCCACGTCCACTAATCGAGATCACAGGTCATAAAGTATCGTAGTGTGTGTGCGTCTATGTGTAGAGATCGCAGGGCAATTATTCTGTGTCTTCTTTATGTAGTTGCATCTTGGGCATTAAGGGTCTTGGGGTATGTCGAAACGGTGTTTGTAGCGTTATAGTGAAGAGTGATGTTCAGAACATAAGCGGGAGAGTGCGACTCTCATGTGTCTGGGGAGTGTGGTTTCTGACGGGTGTATGTTTGGTGGGTCGGATCTTAAGAGTGAGTTGGGAGAT
This sequence comes from Panulirus ornatus, assembly GCF_036320965.1. Taxonomy (NCBI): domain Eukaryota; kingdom Metazoa; phylum Arthropoda; class Malacostraca; order Decapoda; family Palinuridae; genus Panulirus; species Panulirus ornatus. The sequence goes on along the minus strand of NC_092225.1, from coordinate 69,680,771 downwards.
CAGTAGTTTAACGCTGGACGGATTATATCCGTGTGTATATGTTTTGTCAGTGTTATAGTTGTTGGGATGAAGGGATCTGTGACAAGAGGTGACTGAAATGCGAGAAAGAGGTTAAGCTTTTTATTTCTACTTGAAGGATGATGGTTAGTTATAGAGTAGTGTGGGTGGAAGAGGGTCTAGTGCTGCTGCATAGAAGTGAGCGCCGAGCATGTTGAGGTGGAAACGTATTGAGTGGATCTTCGATTCATTGTGAGTGTGTTGATTATCTGTGGTTGCAAGTCTCCCAGTGATTGTTCTGAGTACACTTCTTGATGTAGTTTGCAACTTTATTATATTTTCTTGCTTTTGAGAGGGCGGAAGACCAGGCAGGTGAGGCATAGTTTGAAGTGGAGCGAATTTGTAGAGGACGTTGAGGGATTCCTTGCTCATATCTAATGCCATTTAATGTTCTGAGGGCATTTACTTTGTCTGTGGAGTGTGGCATCTGATGTATGTACGCCTATTGGGACAAGAGCCGGGATGGCGACTATTTAGTACCTGTTCGATTATGTGAGTGTATATGTGTTTTGTTAGAGTTGGAGGGATGTGGTATGTGTAAGTAAAGGCTGGTGAAGTGTAAGACAGGAGCAATCTTTTTGTTTCTGTTTGGGACTTGTTGTTTAGTTATGGAGTAGTTTGGTTGGGATGGGTCTAGTGCTGGTGCATGTGGATGAGCACCGAGCATGTTGAGTTGAGACCGTATTGAAAAAACACGATTGGTTCCCAAGTGCACTTTCGTGCAATGATTACATGGTTAGGGGAGATACAAGAATGAGATAGAAAATGTAGAACAGTCAGTTTATACAAAGAGGAGATGGAGCTAAGACGCCGTTGGTACATAAGTGTTTTCAGTTGGAGGTGTTCGGGTCTGCCACTATGACTGTCATAAAATTTTATTATGTGGACAGGACAGGGAACGGTTTAAACATTTTGCTTACGACAAAGCTATTCACTTTGTAAAGACCTTCGCTAATATTCATGTTACAATTCTTTGTGTATTTAATAGGAGAAGATTCATTTATATTTGTCATATTTGAGTTAGCGCTGCTCCAATCAATACAGTGGTCATAATTTTCTAACGATTAAAAAAAGCATTTGATTCATGTAATGTTCTTATACTGTACTTACGTTGCTTAAGTCTAACACAGATATCCTTACCAATCTGCCAAATGTAACACATAAAGCTTTTAAAAGGTATTCTGTAAACACAGCCTGCAGAATATTCTGGCGAGTTTTGATGAAGATATTCTTAATATCATTGTTTGCTGAAGGCTAAATTCACATTAACGGATTTAAGCAATCTGGGGAGTAACAAAATTATCACTAAATTGGAAAACTAAAAGATTCTTGGTATCAAGGGGACGTTTGGGTTTAACTGTACGATTATTTCTTTGCAATCTTAAAGAGATTTATGAATGAAATAACTAGGATACTTTAACCTGACCCAACTGAATAATTTTCTCAAATTCATCATCAATAGATTCTGGACTGCCTATACGTAATGGCCTTAGGAACATCGACTGGAATAATGATAGTTTAACTCTGTCATGTTGAGCTAAATAATAATGAATATGAGAATAAACATTAATGGGTTTTCTACTCATGCTAGATAAACAAGTTTCCATCCCTATGGATCATGCAGTCTAAAGATGGTAACACAATAATTTCCACTTCCACATAAAATTTGATAGAGAGTAATATATCGTTAAGTGAAGAGAGAAATGTTTGTAGATTTTTCGTTTGTTGGCCAAACACAGAGAACTTCATCTACGTACCTAAACCAGGTTGCCTTAGAGGGTAAGATATCCCTGAGTCATTTTGTTTCAAAGATTCCATGTAAAAATTACTTAATACTGCTCAGAAATTTGGTGTGGCTTTAAGTAAACCTCTTTCACCAGTGTTAAGTAATCTTTGAAACAAAATTACTCAGGGATATCTTACCCCTCCAAGGCAATTTGGTTTAGGTATGGAGATAATGTTCTTTGCTTTTGGCCAACAAGCAAAAACTTACAAATATTTTCCAGTCTACTTAACAATTTAGTACCATCGATCAAATTGACTGTGGAAGTAGAAAATAATTGTATGTTACCGTTTTTACTCTATATGGTCCATAGGGTTGGAAATATGCTCAAATTTAGCATATACAGAAAATCCACCAATGTTTACTCTCATATTCATCATTACTCAGCTCAACATGACAGAGTTAAACTATCATCATTCCAGTCGATGTTCCTTAGGTCATTACATATATGCGGTCCAGAATTTATTGATGATGAGTTTGAGAAGACATTTTCTCTTGGATCCAAGTTAAAGTATAGTAGATCTTTCATTGTTAAAGCTTCTCAGTTGGCAAATAAATAATCTTATAGAGTTAACCCCAAATTTCCTCTTGATACTAAAGAGTCTTTTAGTATTCCCATTTAGTGGTAATTTTATGTTACTCCCCAGGTTGCTTAAATCTTATAATATGAATTTAGCCTTCGGCAATAACAATACTATTATGAATATCTTAATAAAGAAAATAGTCGTCAGAATATTCTCCAGGCTATGTTTACAAAATACCTTGTAAAAGCTGTAATATGTTGTATATTGGGCAGTCAGGTAAGGATATCTGTTAGACTTATGCAACATAGGTGCAGTAAAGAATCAAATGCTTTGTCTAATCATGTTAGAATTTTTGATCATTGTCTTGGAGTAACGTAATCCAGTAATTAACTAACTCCTTGACCAAGGGAAATATCCTTGAAATTTTTCTCTTTATGACCATTGTCTTGGAGTAACGCTAATCCAGTCATTAACTGTTACTGATTGACCAAGAGAAATATCCTTAAAAGTTCTCTCGTTTAATGCACAGAGTTTGAATATGAATATAAATGAAAGTCTATACAAACTGGGTAACTCTGTCATAGGGCAAAATTTGTAAACGGTTTCCTGTCATGTTCACATAAAATTTTATGACACGCATGATGCCAGACCCAAACACACCAACCAGAAACACTTGTGTACCAATGGCGTCTAAGCTCCGTCTCTTCTTAGCATATCAACTGACTGTCCTAAGTCCCGTATCTTATTCTTGTATCTCCCCTGACGATGTGATTATTACACGAAAGTGCACTTGGAAATTATCGTGTTTCATTTTCCTCGTGGTTATCAGCAAATACTAGATCACGCGCACTACTGTGACCTACTGCAATATATATATATATATATATATATATATATATATATATATATATATATATATATATATATATATACTCAGAATCCCTTATCCAGTTCTTGCAGCTACAAGGATACGCTACACTCAGTAACAGACGGAATGGACTCGTTCTTTGACGAAAATGTACTATTTCGATAGCTGATGATGAATCCAAACAGCAAGAGACCATTTCGTCCTTTCGAGGCTGTTTGTGATAGTAGAAGAAATCGGGATGTCAGAAATGGGGGCGATAAGAATATTAAGGCGTTTAGATAACAAAGCTAAATACTCGAAAATATTACATGTAACTAAGAAGGTTCAGTCAAATGTTAGTCGTAGACTTCAGGAGAATTATTTACCAAGTCTATGACTACTAATCTATTCCGTATGTTGTCCATCCTGTTGAAAGATAAACGTACCTCACTTACATTTTGAAAACGCTTGCTCATTAGTTCTTGTTCATGACTGCGAGCAAAATATGACAAACCAGAAAAGGCGGTTTAGATCGAGATCATCAAAGTCTTTGATAGTTCTGGCTACCTGTATTGAATTACAATCTAATCTCTCTTTTTTTTTTTAAAGTAAATAGATTTAAGTCGTTTGGTCATCTCTCATAGACTTTGTTTCTCAGTCTGGGAACCATCTTGGTGGCTCGTCGCTATGCTTTCTCCATTCTGCCGATGCCATTTCTCATATCGGTTCAGAAAAGACTAATCGCAATATTCCACGTGAGGACGAGCTAGTGGTAATGTAAAGTGAAAAGAGGATTTCCTTGGACTTAGATTCTAAAGTCCTACCTATGAACCTGTGTTTAATGTTCGCCTTTTTTTCTTATTGCGTTTATTGAATACTTATATATTTTAGGAATCAAAGATCATCTCATCTAAGTCTTTTTTTGCCCCGTTTTTCCTTTCGTGGCTTATCAGAGCTTGGACTTTAGCTTGTCTTTCCGTTTGTACTGTAAATACGTAAATCTCTTCAGTGGTCGATATCCTCGGTCGTTTACCACTAGGTAGTCCAGGCCATCAGTTTGTCGACGTTAAGTTTTAAATCCGTAGACATTCAGATTTTGTTATAGAATTTACTCCCCAGCAAAGTATCGTCTGCGAATATTGATATTCTATGATACAACCCATTATAATACAACCCATTATAATACAACCCATTATAATACAACCTATTATTACTGTCACTGATACGTATGAGAGCTAGTCCCAACCGCAATCCTAGCTCTTGTTAACTCTAACCAGTCTGAGAGTTGGCAATCAACCAATACTCTTTGTTTACGACCATCTAACCAAGTCTTTCTAACCATCGAAGTACAACCCCATCTGTACCATGCAACTTAAGTGTTGATAGTAACCTTAGAGGTGCGACTTTATCGATAGTTTTCTGAAAATCTAGTCTGATGACCTCAGCCGCTGTATTTCTATGACGCATGTCGACAATATCAGATTGGAAATCAATTCGGCTCAACAGACACGAACGATCTTCGTCGAAAACCGTGCTATGATCCACTAAATGATGCTTTGTCCCGAATGATACTTTTCATAGGTTTACAAACTACATAGGGAGTTGAAAATGAGAGACAGCTTGCCGAGTTGTGTGCTGGAAATGGATTGCGCATTACTGTATCATGTCTTAAGTGACTGCCATGCAAAAGAGAGTGATGGATGTGAATGTGAGGAGAGAGGCAGGCGGTGTGGACGTTTCATATATCCTGGTGAATGAAAGTTGGTCGTGACTTTAGGAAATTATGAGAGGAAAAATGGCATGGGTGGGAAGAAAGAAGGAAAAGTCAATCAATATGTAAAAGGTGCTTGTGTGCAGAGATAACAAGAGAGATTGAGTAAAGATTGGCGCAAGGTGAGAGTAAATGGAGCAAAGGGAGTGAGCGAGGAGTGGAATGTATTTAAGGTATACGTACCTGCTGTTGCGTGTGGCATGTGGGAGGTGGGCATGTAAAGAAGGGTAGCGAGGGGAAGTATATGAGGATGTTAAGCTTCAAGTGAAAGAGAAAAGAAGTGTTTAGAACTTTTTGCGTGATTTAATGATCAAACCTCAGAATGGTTAGACGTAACAAGTGGTGTGCCACAGGGATCATGCTTGGCACCGTGGTTTCATTATCAAATCTCTAAATTTGCGGATGAAAAAGTGAAAAATTGAACGACTGCAGCTTCAAACTGACAGACAAACCGATGGACTGGAATGATAAGTGCAAAATTTTACATATCGGCAGCAAAAATGTAAAAAGCAGACTACTTTAAGAAATTCTTTTGAGCAACATAAAGTCAGTGAAGGAAAAGACTTCGATGTAATAATCTCTAGTGACCTACAGACAAGCAGTGCACAGAAACAATGAGAAAGGAGAATAGAATTCCTGGACTCGTATGAAGAACTTTCGAATTTAAGTCTCGGGAAATTAGCCATACTGTTTACAAACTAACAGATTTGTCCTCATAGTGAATATTGTGTTCAGTTTTGGTCACATTACTTGAGGAAAGACAAACAGAATGGCGAACTACGAAGATGATTCCCAACCTGAAAGACAAATCCTACGAGAGTCGACAAAAAGAATTGAATCTATTTAACTTAGAAAAGAGAAGGTTTAAGAGGGGATCTAATACAGGTATTCAAAATCATTAAAGATTTCGATTTTTCCGATCTAACAAGCTACTTAAGGATAGATTCGTGTGATATCATTCGTAGTAACGGATATAAACTCGTGGACAATAGTTTTACCTCAAATGAGAAGAATTTTTTGTTCAACAGGATTGTTAATAGTTGGAATCATTCACTGATAAAGGACTTGAAAGCAGTGCATATTAGATACGTTAAAAGCAAAGTTGATAAACATTTCGCTTCGAGTCCACGACTGACATTATTTGCTCATCCTATTGCCACAAGAGTGTACAAGTTTACAGGCTTTCCTCTTTAAAGATCTATATGTCTTTCTACTCCTGGCGCGATAATCCACGAGTTTCAGTTCTTTACCACCATCACAAACAGCTTCGTTGGAACCCAGTTGGTCTATTTGCCGTTTGTATTCAGTTGTATTCACTTGAAGAATGCATGTGATCACGAGATGAACAAGAGAGAGCGACAGGAGGTCAAGAGGAAGGTACGGTAGATGAAACCGAGGACAAATGAGAGAGAGTGTGAGAGATTATCGGTAAATTTAAGGAAGAACAGGAAAGTGTCTTATAGGGAAGAGATCATTCAGGGGAAAACAAAAGAACAAACGAGATCGTCAGGTGAAAGAAGCAAATGGGGAGGTGATAAGAAAAAAAAGGGTGAAAAAAAAGATAGAGTGAGTATTGCGAAGGAATACTGAAAGTTTGATAATAGTGTGCGGATGTGGGGGGGACGGGTCGGTATCTAGAGTGAAAATGTTATGGCGAATGTTTTGGTGAAAAGAGAAGAGTTGATGAAAGTGCTGCATGAGATGGAACATGAAAAACTGCAGAAAGGAGGGATAACGTTGTGGATTGGTACGTGCAGCGCAAGACGAGGTGCTTGAAGACTGACACAGTTCCTGCATAGTTCCATTATTTAAAGGTATGGAGAACAGAGATGAACATTGGATTTACTGACGCATACATCTACTGACTATACACGATAAAGTGAATGTGACGTTAGTGACTGAAAGGATAGAGGCATGCACATTACATCTAACTGGAGAGGAGCAATGTGGCTTCAGGAATTTACTTAATTTGGAAATGGAAATACTTAGATAAAGAAAGGGATCTGTAGGTGGCATTTATGGACATGGAGAGAGCGTGTGATAGGGTTGACAGAGATGCCTTGCGGAAGGTGTTACGTACTATATACGGTGGTTGGGAAAAGCTGCTAAGGAAAATATAGGAAAGATGAAATTAGGAGAAAAGAAGGGCGAGTAGTTCCAAGTAAAGGTTGGTGTGCGTCAGGGGCTGTCTTATCTGTTCATGGATGGAATGATAAGGATGGTGTATGCAATGGTGTTGGAGAGAAGGGCAGTTCTCCTATATGCTTGAGGTGGGAGGGGCTATGGAGGTGGGTCAGTTGCGGTTTGCGGATGATACGGCTCTGGTTGTAGACTCCAGAGAGAAGCTTTAGAGGTTGATAATAGAGTTTGGGAGAGTATGAAAAGAAAACGTTGGGAGTTACATAAAGGGAAGTCGATGATGAATGGACTAAGGGAGAGTTTTAAGGGGAAACTGAAGAAATTGGAGTCCTTTAGGCACCTGGGCGTGGACACCACAGCAAATGGAAGCTAAAGTGAGTGATACGGTGGGAAAAAAGGGGTAAAGATCCTTGGTGCGTTGAGGACTGTGTGTGAATGGAGAGATCAGTGTCTTTTAAGGCAAATGATGGTATGTTTTAAGGTCTGATAGTGACGGGTTGTTATATAGAGGAGAGTTTAGTGGACTTGAATGCAAAAGAACTAAGGTTAGAAGTGTCTGATGACAGTGTTCGATATGAGGAGAGTTAATCGTGTAAGGAATGACAAAGTGTAAAGTATTATAGTTAACCGCAGTCTGACTGGAGGAGACGTGGGCAGGGTGGGCTGAAATGGTTTCGGAATATGGAGAGGATGAGTGAGGGGAGGTGCTGACAAAGGGGATGCATGTGGTGGAAGTGGAGTGAGTAAGGAAGAAATGAACTCCAAGAAGGAAACAGAGTGAGTGAAAGAGGCTTCATGTGTGCCGGAACCTGAACATTCAGGACGGTGAGAGGTGGTGTGCATAGGAGAGAAGACTAATGTGATGTGGTTATATAATAAGGTATGGCAGTTTGGCTTGTTCATCCCTGGCAGCACTTTTATTCACACAGCAGTGTTTCCATAAACACCATCCTCTCACACTACGCTTAACCTTCCTCCTCTGAATACTAAGTTGTCGTTTCCTGAAACTCCTCCTTCTGTCTCTTCCCTGATCTGCTACCCAGTCTTGGTCCTGTACAGTATTACACTCTTCGATTCTATTCTTTGTGGAATTATCTATAGATGTTCCAGCCACCTCAATTTTGAACGTTTTATATGTGTAATTATCGGCATAATCATTTTTTTTTAACGTTCTCGATTGTTTATATTAATCTTAGTCTTTAGTAATATTTCTTCTTAGTGTTCCCATTTCTGTTGCAGTTTACTTATCTTTCGTCTCTTGATGTAGTTATAGTTTCGTAGTCGAATCTGTACGATCTGCTGTGTGTGTTTTTCTTCAGATACAAATTAAGTGTTCGTGGTAATATTAGTTCTGCTAACCCATATTATTCAATGTTTCTATTTTTTTTTTTCTATATCTCTGCTTTATTAGCTTCTGAATATTGCTTTTGTCTCTGTTCCACCCACAACAATTGGTATATTTTCTGCCGTTTCTCACCACTGTTATCATCTTTGTCGTAATCACAATCCGAAAATCATGTTCGTTTCGACAGAAGTAAAATTGTGTTCGGGTTTTCCTCCTATCGTTTCCCAGGGACACACGTCCTAGGGATGAGCTGAGGATGACGTAGAACGTTTCCTCTGGTGTTCAGTCCAGAGGAAGAACTGAACAATGAGAACGAAATGAACACTCTCCTACTTCACTCCCTCATTAATATGAATCTCTTGAACATGTTCAAAGTTATTTTTTTTCCTATGCACCCACACACACACACACACACACACACACAGACAGTATATACAACCATTTTATAGATGTTAATAGTTCCCTATTTTATATCATTAATAGCATGTCTGTGATCGATATATTTTTTTTTTGAAACTCAAGTCTCCTTTTTCTCTGTATGTAGATGGTCCATTTATAGAGGCATGGTGTATTCTTAGTGATTTTTTAAAGTTTGTTCGGTTATAATGATTATGTAGGTAGTACTTCCCCTTTTTATGGTAACCTTTGCTACCGACTATAGAAATATGCTGTAGTTATGGTTCGTATATTTCTTCTATGGAAGCTTCTAGATATTTTTTCTTTTGCAATTTCTCTGTATTCTTATTTTTGAGACTTTCATATTAATCTATTCTCCTTCCAGTCGTAAAGTTGATCACCATTAACTTAACTTTAAATCTCAAGTGAAAAAAATGCTTTAACATCTTTAAATCACCCAAATTTTGTTTTTCTTTTCAAGTCAAAATACTTTACAAACTCCCAAACTTTATTTTCAGTTTCAAGTAGTACAAATGCCTGTTCATGTCCACCACAGTTACTTTATTCAGTTCTTGTGTAACGTAATCATCAACTGTTCCATTACAGTATCATTGAACACATTTAGCAAATTCATCACGTCACGTCCGTATATTGTTCAGTTCCTGCTTCTGTTTTTAGTACCTGGAGGATTTTTAAAAGAAATTTCCACTTATTGTTTCTTGTTTCCTAAATTTTGTCAATTATTTTTTTAATCATTTGTGCCATTGTTTTTTGTTTTTTTTCATCGTGTAAAATCCCTTTGCTATTTTGGATGTATATCTGTCATTTTTCTTCAATGCCTTCCTTTTGATTTCTTCGTCAATTCTTTTCATATTTCCTCTTTAGATTTGCTTCCCATTTTCTAGCATTTTATATCTCTTTGGATCGCCCTATTTCCATCTCCTCTCTAGTGTTTCGTTTCTTAACCACATCAGCCTTTTGTCTGGCGCTACTCTCGTTGGCTTCCTGACTAGGTTCTTCATTGTACCTTCCTCCCAGACTCTCAAACAGGATCTTTACCTAAAGTGATATCTTCTGTTATTACTTTCACCTCCGTCGTAAATTACATCCAGTTTTCTCTACTCTATTTCCTTCGCTAAAGACAATTTCTTCCCATGTTTCTACTTGGCGTTCTTCATCGACTATCAAGTTTTTGCAAAATGGATTCTTTTTCACAGTTCTTGCTCTTATTTTTCCTCATTGCCTTTGCATCACTTATCATTAACGTGTGTCCAGTGTCTGTTCTCTTTCCTTACACGAGATCAACCAATCAGTCTGCCTTGATCAAGAGTTTTAACAAGATACAAATTGGATACCGTGGTTCTTCTTCACACGGTCAAAATCCATAGACATGATAGTCATTAAAAACAAGATACACCAGAACGATATAAGTTTAGGTAACATTCATTCATTACTCTTTATTCGCTTAATGACGGAGACGAAATGAATATTAATTTTCCTTCGTTCACATCTTCTTCAAAACGTGTGATGACATCTTAGATATTTCTTGTGTTTGTCACACATGAATCAAACCTTAGATAAAAATCAAGAGCAAATTTTCCGTCTTTATCACTACTTTCATCAACAAAACGTCAGATAACAACATTTTACGATGTATACTTTTCTTGCTAACTCCTCCAGTTAGGTCACTGGCTATCAGCCTAAATTTAGAACTGGGTAATACGATTTTTTTTTTTCTTCATAAAATTGTCGCTTTTCTACCATGAATAAACCCGACTGAGGAACAGTAGATTAATCCGGATTCATTATGCAACCCTCCAACTAATTTTTGTGGGGCATGCTGCTGCTGCAGCTTTAAGGTCTGCGCTGCAATCAGTACCAGGGAAAGGATGGACTCTTCTGAAGTGACACTTTCTTTAGCGATGTATCCGCACATGGACGGAGTCTCGTAAAGCTTATGTCATGTAAAGTTTACAGTTTCACCTGTCCATCATTAGCTCACTAATTACTTCTATTCATCTGCGTGTGTCGACACGCACGGATCCCTGATCACTACACCTTCGTGTTCTAATTCGTCTCTGAGTGTCAGCAGCAACATCCACGATGTGCCACTTTCCCTATATGTTACGTCTTTGGACTCCTGCGGTGTAGCGGTTAGCATTCATGACCGTAACGTATTCAAGGGCCGCCCACGGTCGAGAGCATAGGTTCGAATCCCGGTTACGGCAGTCGGTCCACAGGTAACCTAGCTGTTCATCCTCCACCAAGGGGTTGGTTCGATTAAAATGGGTACCTGGCTCAGGCTAGGCATCGCATGTTAGGGAGTCACATGCCTCTGCGTGGTTATATCATCGTCAGTAGACGGAGAGGAGTACAGCCTCACTGAGGAACTTCTCTCTCCCTCGCAGGAGTTCGTCATCTCCTTGTCCCTCGATGCTGCAGACGCCTCACTCAAGGGCTCCTGTAAGACTGTATCAGATACGTAGAGAGAGAGAGAGAGAGAGAGAGAGAGAGAGAGAGAGAGAGAGAGAGAGAGAGAGAGAGAGAGAGACAGACGAACTGAATGAATGTATAAAGTTCGAAGTTCAAGAAGTCCCCACATGCTTACAGGTGAATGAAGTTCAAAATAAGATAGAGTACATTACAGATGAATGAAGTTCAAAATAAGGTAGAGTACATTACAGATGAATGAAGTTCAAAATAAGGTAGAGTACATTACAGATGAATGAAGTTCAAAATAAGGTAGAGTACATTACAGATGAATGAAGTTCAAAATAAGGTAGAGTACATTACAGATGAATGAAGTTCAAAATAAGATGGAGTACATTTATATAGAGGTGACGTAAATGTTATTCACTGTCGATCACATGATGGCAAAACTTTCATGAGATGGTTCGTATAATTAATTCTGATATTCTAATCTACAAATTCTATTCATTAATCACTGTATAAATATTTTGCTATAATCCGTCCTTCATGTGCTTTAATGATTTCATACGTGCTTGAAACGGTTTATATCCTCAACTATTCGTTGTACTGACACTCTAGAAACAAAGCTAAGTATGAGAATCTTAAGATTAATCTCAAACCTATTTTTCTTGTCTACAGAATTGTTGTTAATCATATATATATATATATATATATATATATATATATATATATATATATATATATATATATATATATGCAGATGTCAAAGTGCATCATTTCATGGACGTCATTACACTGTTTCTAACATGACAACTTCTCTTTCCGCAGGAGTACGGGAAGACGCAGTTCGGAGAGCGGGCTAGGCTCAGATTTCTGGGGCCGGAGCTCCACGCCGGGCGGATCCCTCACAGACTCTGGTATCTTTGGTTCCTCCCGACAAAAGCCCATCAGAAAGTCTCGCAAGCCTCGGTCTTGGCACCCCTCACCATATGCCTCTGATGACGAAGACGACCTCTTATCACGAGAGGAGAAAAAACAGAAGATCAAAGCCGAGATCTCGCGCCGAAGGCAACAGATAGAAGAGAACTCTCGTCTCCACGAAGAACTACTTCGTCTCGCGCGGTTGCGGGAAAGTGCCGAGTTGGGTTACTCAGATCCTAGATCCTACGGGCCTTATGATCAGAGTCCGCCTCAGTCCGCGCGCGACTCTACCACCAGTGTCTTACGGTCTATCGACGAGATCCTTCGGGACGCCCGTGACCCATCCTCTGGGTATTACAGCGGCTACTCTCCCTACAAACCAGGAGGGTCGCCGCCAGGTCGGTACGGTAGCTCCCCCGGGGCTCGAACTTCTCCCCGTCATTACTATGGGTCTCGCGGTCCATCGCCCTCCCATTACCCCATGACGGAGGAGGACCGATCCATGGCCCGTCTTGCCTCCACCTTCCAGAACGATGAATTCACGGGCGCCCTCTACGAAAGGCTGTCGGACTACTCTCCACTCACGGCCGACAGCTTGAGTGATAGCATGAGTGACTTCACCCCTGCCATGCCCTTACTCCCCGACATGCCGACACGTTCACGAAAGTTGTTAGAGGATCTAGGGAGCTCGCCTATCACTAGTCAGACACACAGAGGCAAGTATGACATGCAGAGAAGGTACCGGAAGTAAGTGATGTTGTGTGTTGTGGTTCTCGTATTTGAGCTGGTGGTGGTCGGTATTGTCTCTCTCTCTCCAGACCTGTCGTATGCTAGAAGTGTCCCACTAAAACAAGCAATATTATACACTCATGAAAAAAAAAGATTATAATATTATCAATAATAATAATAATAATAATAATAATCAAATATGGTTACAAGATGATAACAGATATCTTGCACATCATCCATTGTGATAACGACAGAGGGCAAGTCTAGTGCACTTAAACTAAATATAATAAAACAAAAATTTGCGAAATATCCTAAGATTAGTACCTCAAATTTGACTTAGTTTAAGAAGTGTTGTAATACAGCTGGTTCAATGTCATCCTTCTTCTCCCTGAGGATATATGGAACTTCCCGTGGCCTGTCATGTGATGATATATTTAAACACAAAAGAAAGAGATATGTCTTATCGTGTAGCGAGTGGAGCGCCATACATGAGCACCTCGCGATTATATACAGTAATGTCTGTCCCCCACTTCCAGTACCTTCCAAAAGTTAAAAGAAATAAAACCCAGTTGAATAGGTTGTGGGAAGGCGGCACACAGCGGGCGAGACGCTGCAGGTGACCGCATATATACACACACACATATATATACACACACACATATATATATACATATATATATATATATATACATATATTATATATACTCGCCACACTTTACCTTGCTCTCCTCCCTCAGTTATTGTGCCTTATGTCCGTACTTAGCAGAACAATTCGTTATAACATTTGATAAAACTTTATTGAAGGTTGAATTCATCATAATTTCTTTCCCCTCGTTGTGAGAACGGACGACCTATTTATTCAACCACACCTAATTACGTTTGAGAAATATATACGTAGAATCTTCCATCGTTACATGTTTACCATTTGACAAACCTCAAATTCAGATTAGTTTCCAGCTAAAATCGAAGCTCTTTCATCGGGTATACAAAGACAAAAAAGACGAAAAACTAGAAAAAAACTAAAAAAAAAAAATAATATATATAAACTGCCAATTGATTCCAACAAAGAAAACGGATTGACTGTGTCAATCCTCGCATTTAAGGAACTCCCACCATTTGCGTCCCCCATGTTCTATGATGACATCTTCCTACGACACCATCCATGTTTATTTTGGACTTTTGAAATACCTTAGGTCATCATACACTCAAAGATTTCTTCCCATGGAGGATGTTAAGGGGATATATATATATATATATATATATATATATATATATATATATATATATATATATATATATATATATATATATATCCCAAAGGGAAAGACTTTTAGACGCATGGTCTATGGGAATCCTTTTTCATCCTGTTCTTGTGTTCAACGGTGTAACTGGTGTACTCATCCCAACGTATTTATAAGTCTTATCCACCGCTGTACACACTGAGGCGCAGTGGGGGTGTGTGTGTGTGTGAGTGCGCGCGCGTCCAGATCGGGCTGGCTGGACCGGGCTGGACCACTCAGACCGCCGCGGGGGCCACTGGTGTACCGAAGTGGATATTGGAAACCCGCGTTGCCACCGCGGAAGGTCCAGTTCGCGGTGGCAGCGACGCGTGCAAGGCGGAGGAGACTCTTGAGAGAAGCCTCTCTACGCCGGGGGAGGGGCGGGGTGGTCTGGTATCCTCTCTTCTTACCAAATTGTGGGTCAAGTCAGTATTACCTGACGAGTGGGAACGAACGGGTGTGTCCCCCCACACCCCTTTTTGCGGATACCTTAACTAAGCGGGTCGTTGAGCTGCTATTGTCATTTGTAGTTAGAGGAGGGCGTGTGGTGCACAGCGCTAGGCGGTGGAGTGCACGGAAGGTGTGGCTAGGGGCTGGCTGGTCCTAGGGATTCAGCCTAGGGTCTTCGTGCTGCCCAGCCCTATGCGCCACACGCCCGGTAGGTACCATGCACAACGGGCCATGGCGTCAGTTCTGCTGGCTGTCATTTCGGAGCTCCACTGCCCATTACTTCAGTGTCAAGCACAGTCTGTGTTCCTCCTGCATGTGTCTTTCTTGCTTCTGAGGACAATGTCTATGTCACTGTACATTCCATTTCATTATATTTGTTCATGGCATGTAAACAATACAAATTGTTGTTGACCTTCAAATACATCATGTTATTTAAAAGACCTTTGGTGTTTCTCTTGTTAAGACTCCTACACCATGTAAAATTAGCGGACGGACAGCCACTCACTTCGATTAAATTCACCACGCTCTTGCCTCTCGGTCGCTTGTGTCATGTTCACTTCAGGTGTGCAACGCGTCTAGTCCCTCTGTTGTCGTCGACCACAACAACAGCTGGACAGATGTCCCTCGTAGCTAACTCAACCGTTCATGGCATTCACAAACGCACTCTCAGACCTAGTTATGAGTGGCTGGCTGCTCCATCTCCTGTTAACATCACTTTAGATTATCTGCTTTTTCTGCTTGAATGGCATTTGATCAAAGCTATATATATCTTCTGCCAGAAAAGAGGCCATTCTATAAGTTTCTGTATAGGTGACACGAACAACTGATACATTTTGTGGAAAGAAAGAAATAATATAACTAAATGCATTCCAGGAATTGTCGATTGCATTCTCCCTGTAATATGATGTCAATTTACATGGACCAATTCTTCATGATATGTAGAGGTTTATGATAGAGATCTGCCCAAACTGCCTTTATCAACCATTATGCCCGAAACTTGAATGTAATGGGGGAAGTGAAAATGACTTAAAATGATGGGATATTATAGAAACATGTCAACACATGAATGAGCAGGTAGATAATGAAGTGAACGTCCACACGTGTATGTATATATATACATAAATGTATGTGCATGTGTATATATGTGTGTGTGTGTGTGTACTTCATTTTCTACATCAAACACATGACCCTGATAATACAAGAAGGCGTCCCCGGAGGCTTTTACAATATACCCCAATAAAGGAGAAACGTTATAACCTCTCTCTCTCTCTCTTTCTCTCTCTCTCTCTCTCTCTCTCTGACATCTATAAAGCATAGCTGTTTTCTTCCTGTTGCTAGATGGGTGGGGGGAATGGGGGATCCCTCTTTTTTCTTCTTCTTCTTCTTCTTCTTCTTCTTCTTCTTCCCCGCTTCTGCATATTTTTTCTTTTTTTTTGTTAGAGACACAAGAGATGATTCTGACTGTACAGCACCTTAGTGTAAGGAGTCTGCAGGCTGTGAATGTTGTGCGTTCTGCAGTGGAAAACAAAAAATCCCCCTCCTCCTCCCCTTTCCCTCACCTCCCGATGTAGAGTATGTAGGTTGACAGTGTCGTCTTCTTCCTGTGCCACTGTGGGAGGGAAGGGTCGATGGCCCTTCTTGACCAGATTAGAAATAAAAAAAAAAGGCAAAAAAAAAAAGAAAAATGTGTCCGTTTCGTGTAACTCTTCCTCTGTTGCTGCTCGACTTTAGCGAATGGCTATACTCTATCCTAGATTAATATTGTTCTTTTGTTTCTTCATGACGCTGCCATATATATATATATATATATATATATATATATATATATATATATATATATATATATATATATATGAACCGTCTCTCCTCTCCTTCATCTTTCTTTCTTGTCAAAGCTGCTGTATTTAATGTGAGTTAATCTGCTTCTGTTGTTTATTTTCGCCTCGTAGAAGTGTATATGTCATGATGGCCACCTTGCCTGTTGTGTTGTGTTAAGGTGGAGCTCTGTGCCCTCAGCCCAGTGTATGATATATATATATATATATATATATATATATATATATATATATATATATATATATATATATCAAGGTCAATTCCATTTATAAAGAGAGTAGTGTGTATATATATATAGCAGCTAAACGATATATATAATGTTCCAAGTCTTACACAAATCAACTGAGACGGTGTATCTATGTGTATGCTATTTGCTAAATGATCTCGCCAGAGATAAGAGCTGGTATAAGGACAGAGGAAGCGACATGGAACGGACACGGGGAAGATATGTAAAGAATAGATAGATAAATATGTATATAGGAATTCCTTACCTATATGCCAGTCATGAAAGGGGTTTTGAATATGTCTGGTTAACATGAATAAGTAAGGGGGAAGACTTGAGGTGTTGGAATAAGTCTGTCAATACCATTACTCGAAAGATTATATAATATATAATACTGAAGGCGATATTCTCAATTGTAACGCCAATGTTTCCCTTGCCTCAGTACAAGCAGAAATATTGTGGTTAAAAATGATCTTCTCATAAAGCCTAAGTATGGAGATGTGTGTGAGTGTTTACTATAGGGTAGGTTAGAAGCCTCTCTGTAACTGTGTAGATGTCAGATCATGAAATCACTGTTATATATTCACTAAAAGTGATTGGCAAATCAAGTGATTAACTATATATATTGTTATCCATTCATTGACTACAGAACGCACACACACACACACACACACACACACATATATATATATATATATATATATATATATATATATATATATATATATATATATATCCACACAGTTTTATCGATTACGGCTGCTAATTCAGCATTACTATAATCATTACCCCAAGATAAATTTCTGAGAACAGAGCCCTGGTGTTGCCCTGAATCAAGAGGTCCCTCAACCCAAGGCGGAACTACTTACAGGAGCAGGGAACTGTGAACGCCTTATAGTGACATGTTCTTTGACAAGACTCTAATGCCAGTGATACAGTGTCGCCAAAGATGACTTTTCATATGCGGTGTAACCACACACATATATATATATATATACACACACACACACACGTGTGTGTATATGTGTGTTAGAAATTTAATGTTTAAGGACAATATGCAGTGTGTGGTGGTTTGATCGAGCAAGAAAGTAAAGTTTGAGAGATGTGTGGTAATAAAAAGAATGTGGTTGACAGAGCAGAAGAGGGTGTGTTGAAATGGTTTGGACATATGCAGAGAATGAGTGAGGAAAGATTGATAAAGAGGATATAAGAGTCGGAGGTGGAGGGAACAAGGAAAAGCGGGAGATGGAATTGGAGGTGGAAGGATGGAGTGAAAAAGATTTTGAGCGATCGGGGCCTGAACATGCAGCAGGGTGAGAGGCATGCAAGGTACAGAGTGAATAGGAAAGATATGGTATACTGGGGTCGACGTGCCGATAAGGACTGAACCAGGACATGTGAAAAGTCTGAGGTAAACCATGGATAAGTCTGGGAGACCTGGATGTGGAGAGGGAGCTGTGGTTTCTGTGCATTACACATCACAGCTAGAGAATGGATGTGAACGTATGTGGCCTTTCTTCGTATGTTTCCTGGTGCAACCTCGCTCTCACAGTGGGTGGTGATGCTGTTTTGTGTGGGGCGGGCTGGCGCCGAAAATGGATGAAGGCAGGCAAGTATATGTACACGTGTGTATATATATATATATATATATATATATATATATATATATATATATATATATATATATATATATATATATATATATCTCCCTGGTAACAGGGGAGAAAGAATACTTTCCACGTATTCCACGCTAGGCGTAGAAGGGGACTAAAGGGGATGGGAGCAGGGGCCTAGAAACCCTCCCCTCCTTGTATTTCAATGTCTAAAAGGGGAAGCAAAAGGAGTCAAGAGGAGAGTGCTCATCCTCTTCGAAGGCTCAGATTGGGGTGTCTGAAAGATGTAACCAAGATGAGAAGAAAGGACAGATAGGTAGTATGTTTGAGGAAAGAAAGCTGGATGTTCTGGCTCCGAGTGAAACGCAGTTCAAAGGTAAAGGGTTAAGAATGATTCTTTAAAGTCTTAGGAGTATAGTCAGGGGTTCGTGCGAGGACAAGAGCTAAGGAAGGAGTAGCACTACTCCTGAAGCAGGAGTTGTGGAGTATGTGACACGGTGTAAAGAATGTAAATTCTAGACTGATGTGGGTAAAACCCAAATTGGATGGAGAGAGATGGGTGATTATTGGTGCTTATGTACCTGGTCATCAGAAGATCATGAGAGGCAAGCATTCTGGGAGCAGCTGAGTGAGTGTGTCAGCAGCTCTGATGCACGAGACCGGGTATTAATGATGGGTGATCTAAATGCGAAGGTGAGTAATGTGGCAGTTGAGGCTACAATTGGTGTACATAGGGTATTTAGTGCTGTGAATAGAAATTGCGAGGAGCTTGTGGATTTGGGTGATGATAAAAGACTGGTGATTGGGAATACCCAGTTTAAAAAGACACACACATAAGTATACCTATATGAGTAGGAGAGATGGTCAAAGGGCATTATTAGATTACGTGTTAATTGATAGGCGTGTAAAAGAGAGATTTTTGGATGTTAATGTGCTGAGAGGGGCAGCTGGAGGGATGTCTGATCACAATCTTGTGGAAGCGAAGGTAAATATTTGTAGAGATTTTCAAAAAGAAGAGACAATGTTGGGGAGAAGAGAGTGGTGAGATTAAGTGAGCTTGGAAAGGAGATTTGTTTGCAGAAGTATCAGGAGAGATTGAATGCAAAATGGCAAAAGGTGAGAGCCAATGACGTGAGGGGATTGGGTGAGGAGTGGGAAGTATTCAAGAAAGCAGTGATGGCATGTGCAAAAGATGCATGTGGCATGAGAAAAGTAGGAGATGGGCAAATTAGAATAGGTAGTGAGTGGTGCGATGATGAAGTAAAGTTGTTAATGAAAGAGATGTATAAAAGAAAACGGTAGGAGGTCAAGAGGAAGGTGCAAGGGTTGAAAAAGAGGACAAATGAAAGCTGGGGTGAAAGAGTATCATTAAACATTAGGGAGAATAAAATGATGTTCTGGAAGCAGGTAAATAACGTGCGAAAGACAAGAGAACAAATGGTAACATCGGTGAAAGGTCAAGGGGGGGAGTAAAAACAGGTAGTGATGAAGTGGGGAGATGAAATATTTTGAAGGTGTGTTGAATGTGTTTGATGACAGAGTAACAGATGTATGGTGTTTTGGTCTGGGTGGTGTTCGAAGTGAGAGGGTCATGGAGAATGGTTCGGATAAGAGTGAAGAGGTAGTGAAAGCTTTGCGGAAGATGAAATCCGGCAAGACGGCGGGTTTGGATGATATTGCAGGTAAATCTATTAAGAAAGGGGGTGATTGTGTTGTTGATTGGTGGTAAGGATATTCAATGTATGTATGGATAATGGTAAAGTGCCTGAGGATTGGCGGAATGCATGCATAATGCTACTGTACAAAAGCAAAAGGGATAAAGGTGAGTGTTCAAACTACAGAGGCATAAGTTTGTAGAGTATTACTGGAAAATTTTATGGGAGGGTATTGATTGAGAGAGTGAAGGCATGTACAGATCACCAGATAGAGAAAGAGGAGGTGGTTTCAGAATGGTAGAGGATGTGTGGATCAGGTGTTTTCTCTGAAGAATGTGAGAAATACTTAGAAAAACAGATGGATTTGTATGTAGCATTTATGGATCTGGAGAAGGCATATGATGGGCGATAGAGATGCTTTGTGGAAGGTCGTAAGAGTATATGGAGTGGGAGGTATGCTGCCAGAAGCAGTGAAAAGTTTTTACCAAGAATGTAAGGCATGTAGTACGAGTAGGAAAAGAGGAGTGTGACTGGTTCACAGTGAAGGTCGGTCTGCGGCTTGGGTGTATGGTGTCCCCATGGTAGGTTAATTTGTTTATCGACAGGGTGCTTAGGGAGGTGAGTGCTAGAGTGTTGGAGAGAGGTTCGAGTATGCTGCTGGGGAT
>NC_092225.1:69640107-69655107 GCF_036320965.1 Panulirus ornatus | reverse complement strand
TTGGTGGTTGAGTATGGAAAAATGTGAAACGAGGAAACAGAGTAAATCAGAATTAAAGTGAATAGGTTTAGCAGGGTTGAGGGACTTTGGTTGGGGGTGTGAGTTTGAATAAAGAAAACTTGGAGGAAGTGAAGTGTTTTACATAACTAGGAGTGGACATGGCAGCGAATGGAGCCTTAGAAGCAGAAGCGAGTCATATATATATATATATATATATATATATATATATATATATATATATATATATATATATATATGTATATGTATATATATAAAGATTTGTAGAAGTTTTCAGAAGAGTGAATTTTGGGGTGAAGAGAGTGGTGAGCGTAAGTGAGCTTGGAAAGGAGACTTGTGCGAGGAAGTACCAGGAGAGGTTGAGTGCAGAATGACATCTGGAGATCCAGTAAAGCTGGACTTGTTTGATCCCACAAAAAAATAAAAAAATCCAGATACGGGGGCAAATGAGCCTTCTTCCCCCCTTTCCTCCACCCCCCTTCCCCGGTACATATGGATTTTCCCTTAGATTTTGTAACTTTCATTACCTGGGGTTCCCATGATACAGCGAAGGATACGATTATACCTACAATATCTGTTACTCCAGGGTTAAATTGTGGTGGCTTTCAAATCTGACAAGAGGAGGCAAGCGAGATCTTTTCCATAAGAGATTTTGGAAGATATTGCACTTTTCGCACTTTTCAACTTAACCAGCTTTCTGTTTACCCATTCAGTGATGGTGCAGAAGTTTGAAATAAAAGAGGAAACACGTTCATTGCGAAGGCAAAAAATAAGTGAATGAGGAGAGATGGTGAAGGGAGATAAACTGATAAATGGGATATCGTAGGCATAGGAACGGACAGTAACAAAATAGGAGAAAGAAGGCCATTTAACGGAAGACGAATAAACGTAAGGGGTAGGAAAGTGCCCTGTGGAACACCAATGGACGAGAAGAACGAGGATCTCCTTCTATGACGAATCACGACATAGCGACTGGAGAGTAAAGTAGGCATAAGAGAACAAACAGAAACAGAGGAATGGATGAAAAATAAGCTAGCAACTATATGACACATAGGCAACTCCTTGTCAAAAATGTGTTACAGAGATGTTGGGGCCATCACCAAAAGCTAAAAGAATACTTTTGAGACACTGGGGACCAGAGTTGGGTCACATGAAAGGGATCGCCGGTAGCTTTTCAACCATTATACCCATACTGATGACTTGATAGAAAAAAAAATTCTATTGAAGAATATGAGAGTCGAGGACCCTATAGATATAAGCAGAAGTACAAGCGATGGAGACAACTGTCTGCCTATTGAATATGAATACAATAGACCGTAATATAGAGTGGACCATAGCTTACGACTCGCATATAAACGTGAGGTTGGAATACAAGACAGTTTGAGATGCTATAAACATGACACAAAGTCGCTGCCAATCATTTCCTGCGAGATCTATCGATCAAAATATAGAAATCGTCCTTCGACGAAATAGATAGTAACGAGGGTGATAAGGAGGAAGAAGTAGGAAACAAAGATGGAAATAATTATAAGGATACAAAAAAAAAAATACAATATTGTTGGTCCTTCATGATGAAACTTAAGCGAGAAAAAACGTCACAAAAGAAAAATTTATGAAAGGAAATGGGAAGTGAAGATATGATACGAGAAACGAACGGGTAAGATGAAAATGAAATGCTTAGAAAGAAAAACCAGCTCATGACGTGGTTGTGACACATGCAGGTAAAAATCTCAGGGGAAAATGTGAATTCAACAACAAATGTGGAAATCAGCATCCAATACCTGAGCACTAACGCGTTCTGTTGTCGTGGCTACAACACAGAAGGATTGTAGACGTAGTTGTAAAGTTTTACAATCCATACATACAGTGGAGCTGGGTAAGAATTTCAAAAGTGACAATCTTTAGTAAAAAGAAAAAAAGGATAAGGGTATAAAATGATAAAGGAAAAATGTGAATGAATGTGAATGATACAGTGAACAAGGAGGGTGGACAGAGAAGGACGAAAAGAGAGAGAGAGTTGAGGACGGTAATGGATCATGGAGAGCAGAGGAGAATGAAAATAGTCAGAACTGGAATCAGAAACAAGATA
Source organism: Panulirus ornatus (assembly GCF_036320965.1). Classification (NCBI taxonomy): domain Eukaryota; kingdom Metazoa; phylum Arthropoda; class Malacostraca; order Decapoda; family Palinuridae; genus Panulirus; species Panulirus ornatus. Next base: position 69,653,000 of record NC_092225.1, on the reverse strand, counting down.
AGAACAATTGAAATAGAATGATGAGAACTGCAGAGATTAAGCCAACCGAATGAATATGTCAGGAGCAATGATGGAAATAATGATAACAAATCCAGACCATTTCATGACATAGATGCTGATGGAAATGGCAAAACAGCTAACACAGTTTTAGATGTAAAACTATACAGCAAAAACAGCAGTGTGAATAAAGGTTAAACAGGAACAGACATTAAAAGATAAAGGTCAGAAAGAGAAAAAAAATTATTCGTGTAAAATATCATACGTGAATACACAAAGCTTGCTAAAGAAGAACTCTTAATGAGCATAAAAGAGAGAATGAAATACTTTTCAATGTGACTGACTGACGACTTATAAATAGTTGAAATGACGGAGACTTAGAAAGCTATTAGACTTGTCAGAGCAAACAGGGTACAACTACCCTAAGATGGTGGAGTAGTTTAAGTGAGCAGTAATAAGTTTAAGGGAAATCAGCTCCAGTAAAAAAGCCACGAAAGTTGAAAATCAATCGCAATACGCATACCAGCCTTCAATACGGTTTCTCAAGCACTCATACGAGTCCCATATCCTTATTTCTGATGACAAATATGAGCATAACCAGTTTCCCCATCCTATCCTGGACATTCCATGTAATCATCACAAAATATTCCTCCCAAACCCTGGGGTTGTTGTGTAGGTGTTGTGATTATTACTACTTGTGGACTGCTATTCCAGCTCATCAGGGTTGTTTGCGCCCTAGTATGAAGTGCTACTCACATATCTGCGGTGGCTATTCGTCCTCCTCTCTAATAGCAAGAGTGGAATCAAAACGTCTTTCGTCTCATTCATTTTCCAGCCATCATCGCACTGCAACCATCCCTTTCTGTCCGCTGTGTGGTTGCTACCCCGCCCTTGTTCTATGGGTATCATTTTGGCCGCTGCTATCGTGAGCCGTCTTGCGCTACCACTCACAGGATGAGCGTGGGTGCACAATAGATGTGCGGGCGACACCGACACATATCATATCAATCATTGGTGTCCGTGCCACCAAGGCTTAAGGGACCCGAGGCGCGCGTCTGGCCGTTGCTTCCCATAGATTCTGTGAAGAGAGAGGCCACACGAAGATTGACCGATATATATATATATATATATATATATATATATATATATATATATATATATATATATATATATACGTATATCACTATCGAACACATGTAATTTATAACGGTATAGTAAATTACACTCGGCTCCATTTTCTTCCTTCCTGTAACACAGTTATCGGCTCTGTTTACCTACTCATCTCGAACATCTACCTAATTGTTGTAAAACATGGCTTCACTACCTCTTGTGATCTACAGTAAACCAAAGGAAAAAAATGATCCTCCTCCGTTAGTCCTTCTTAATCTTCTCTAAACCTTTGTTGCTCCTCTCTTTCCTATTGAGAAACTCACCCGTGTCCTTTCCGATTCTGTATCCAATGTCTTATTCACCCCAATCGATAGAGACTTTGTCCTGTAATTCCACTCCCTTGTCACTTAATCCTCTTCGAGCAATTTTTTGAACGACTTTTTAAGTAACCCGCGAAGTGTGTCAGCACACTTCGTGAGTACATATGGAAGGTTTTCATCAAGATCATGCACGCCTATTGGATCAAGACTCCTCCATGATTCATATATTTTTTTAAGGATTCCAATACTTTCCAAGTCGTCCTCCTCCTTATACCACCTCATTAGTGTTGGGATTACAGTAACCTCCACTGTGATTACATTTTTGAACTTATTCAGTTCCTCTCAACTTCTATTTAGCTTCAGCAACCCTTCCCTCAGTCTAAGATCTCCTTAATCAACACTATGCTTCTACATCAGTGGGAACTATGGATTCTCACTTACCTTCCCACAACATCGTTAAATTTCAACTTGTTTTTGTTCTTCTCTTCGTATCCGGCATCACGAAGTTCTTGTTCTCTTAAACCTTTCAAACGCTTGATTTGTTGCTGTACTGCATCTACCTCTTCCATTGCACATACTTGTATCTTTCTCTCACACTTTTCGAACTATATTCATCTCTCTTCTAAGCGCCTCTCTCTCTCTCTACAGAATACCAAAGGTACTCATGTAGCAACTACTTCATTCCAGTCGAGACAAAACCTTCCATTACAAAGTCATATTATATGACTACTCATCTTCACTAACCAGTTGGTGTTCCTAAAGAAAACGCTTAGTTCTATGTCGTTTCTACGATCACATTTCTCTCTTTTGAGCTGAGTCTGGTTTTCTCTCTGACCCTTTAAGCGACCTCGGTTACCACAGAGTCAGCTTTAGGTAGTGTATGGCCACTTCTGTCAAGTGGTATATCATACTTGATACTTTCTACTTCCATGTCATTATGCGTAAAGATAACATATTGTTCCTGTATCAGCCAACTCTCGCGCGAAGACATTTACACAAAGGCAGCAAAAAGCAAGGTCAGTAATAATCGATATATATATATATATATATATATATATATATATATATATATATATATATATATATATATATATATATATATATATAAAAGAGTATGTTGGCTCCACTCTTCAACAGCTCTCGCCACGATTCCTTCAATTTCTGTCCTTGTTCTCGCCCTAACTTCATATCTCCAGCCTTGTTATGACTTTTCTCACCTGGATCACATTTTTCAAGGTCATACAAGTACGATAAAGATAAGACAAGACTTTCTTCCATTACATTCTTAATATCTGTCTCTCTTGCCTTCGACTGAATCTATAATTTGTACTAAACTACAAAACTCCCATCTCTACAGCTTCCATTTCTCTCCTATCCATACACAGAGGCAGTGATTTCCCACACACTCGTCAAAGCTAGAGCAACTATCACATTCTGGCTCCTCACACACTGTCCACTTAATTCCTTCCCCTTCAAAGTCCTCTGTATTTGATTGGTGGTCGTGCACAGCGGAGGTGTTGTGCATGACAGGACGAGGAGTGAGCATGATTAGTCTGAACTGACAATTCAGTTCAGCGTGGCGAGTGCAGAACTGGCGAGCGCTGGGAGCGAGTTTGGAGGACGTGTTCACACTCTGGACGAGTAACGTCTAAGATATGAAGTAGGATCGCATTTCCTGCACGTGTCATCTTCAGGAAGTATGTGAATAAATGCATAAATGAAATATATCTCTATGAATGTAAATAGTCAATATGCTTATCTGTGACGTATCCTCTAACTTCAACAGGTTCCAATAGGGACCATTTCAACGAGGGGTTTGCATCTCCCTTGGAGCCTGAGCCGACAGACCCTTATCGCAGCTCCTACGGCAGTGACTACCCTGCTCACCCAGCACTAGGGCACTCACCCAGGGGCAGCGTGTCCCCTCCATGCAACCAGTACAACACGCCTGTGATCGAGGGCCGCCCATCTAGGACCGCCTCGCCTCCTACCCACCAGTACAACTCCCCAGCGCATCTCACAGAGGATCGGACCCCTAACCAGGATTACAACTCGACAGAACACCCACAGGAGGGACTGAATCCCATGTACCCTTCGTCCTCTCCTCCTCCTCACCATTACAACACCTCGCCAGCCCATCATCATACGGGGGGAGGCTCTCCCAGGCGCTGCCCATCTACTCCCACCGGCCAGGACAACACCTCTCCCAACCACTACCACGACGCTAGGCCGCCCAGGAGAACACGAGTAAGCTATTTCATCACTTGTCTGTAATGTGGTGGGGGTTAGGTACCTTCCTTCGCCACACTGCTATAGACTGAAAGGGATATTATATACGGCACTTGGCATTTGATGCGTCGTCAGATGTTTTCTTCGTCTTACTTTTCTTATTGTTATCTTCTAAGACCTGATCTCTTTCGCAGGCGAGTGGGCCCAGACATTCCAAGGTGAAGCGCTTTCTCCTCACAAGAGACCCAAAGGATAGACGTATTTCAGGTGAGGTTATTTTGGATCTGCTGAGAAGACGAAACTTCTGATTCACATTTACTGAATGATGCGTAGAAATATAAATCCTCCAAAACTATTATCGTATCTGAGTTAGCAGAACCTTCACGGCCAAAATCTATATTCAAATGTTTTTGTTTGTTTCTGCATGCGGGTGGCTGGAAATCCTCCCCTCTCGTTTTTTTTGATTGTCCAGAAGAAGGAACAGAGAAGGGGGCCAGGTGAGGATATTCCCTCAAAGACCCAGTCCTCTATTCTTAACGCTACCTCGCTAACGCGGGAAATGGCGAATAGTATGAAAGAAAAAAAATATATATCACACCTCAGCTAACGCTAAATACAAATCTATCGACCAACAACCGAGAGAATGATGAACAGCTAGGTTGGCTGTGGGTTGACTTTCCTGTCCGGGCTTCGAACCCAGGACTGTGGAATTTGATGCAACTTTGACTCCATCCCTCTCTATTTCCTCCGTGTGTGCTGCAGCGCATCAAACCCACTGTTCTTTGCAGAGCATGAGACTGACAAGGTGACAATTGGGCTCCTTTCATTTCCTGTTCAGCCTCCGCGTTAAACACCTTACTGTGAGAGCAACAATGGTTCTCATATGAAAGTACCTAAGTAGACAACAGTATATGAACGGCCAATGTCGTGTCTCAATGTTCTAAGTATAAGATATATTAACAAAACCTTGGCGAACGTTTAGATGACAACGCTCGAAAAAAATTCCAATGCAGATTCCTTTGTAGTGATGTTGCATGTGTGAGAGAAGCTTGTGGGGTGTTCATGTCATCTCTCCTTCACTTCCATCCAAATGTGAGATCAACATCTTCATCCAATAGATTTCCGATTGCTTATGAATACTACTTCATCTGCGGGAGAGAAACGAGGGTCAAGACAGACCATCATACTCTTTGAGCTGTTAAGAGTCGTTGGATGGTAAGCCAAGCACAAGAATTCTCGTTTCCAGCAGAAAGAGATCTTCGTTTTCTTCAAGTCCGCTCGTAGAAGGGCCAACTAAAATAGAATTCTTCTTCACGATAGTTCACAGAGGTCTCAATAAATTTGGTGTTATCATTACGAGCAGCGAGAAGTTAAAATTATTATACATAATTTCATCTGTTTACGCTTTTTTTTCCCCCCAAATGCATCATTTCCAGGAAGTTTGAGACGAATAGGCAAAATGACTATATGGAAAAACACGTTCCTCGTCTGCATCTTGTGGCTTCGTTGCAGGTAACGGCTTGGGCATGAAGGTAGTGGGCGGGAAGGACATCCCAGGCACCAGGGGCCGCCTCGGCGCATACATCGCTCGCTTGCATCCCGGCGGAGTGGCTGCTGCTCTCGGCCAGCTGAAGGAAGGCGACCTCCTGCTGGAATGGAATGGCATATCCCTGGTCGACCGAACGTATGAGGAAGTACAAGCCGTAGTGGCTCAATCCGTCGATGACCTCGAAGTGGAAATCGTCGTTCGCAGGTGTGGCTACTTGTGGTATTCTTCACACATCTATCACGTATTCAGATGCATGTGTACGTGTGTGTGTGTGTGTGTACACGTGAAAGAGTTTCTTTTAATGATAACTTGTTGAACTCGGGTATGGAGTGTCATAAGCGTGGAGAGAGAATTAGGGGCTGCGGGAATATATGAATGCGTGAGTTAACGTGTGTTCGTGTACGTGCGTCTGTGTGTGTGTGTGTGTGTATCCGGGGAGACCACACGTGATGGATATCCTTGTTTATCAAACGTCAGTTTCAACAACGTCATATTATCTGGCTGACGCTCGTCTCCACTCGTCTTAAATTTCCCTCAAAATCCTGCTTAACGGATGGCCCTCACTACTGGTATAAACACAATAACAAACTAAAATAACGGGAAATAATGAATCCACTTTATACACTCAAGAAAGTGTTTCGTATCTATTTTTTTTCCAGTGACATCAACATGATCACCGGCGAGCACATGACATCAGGGAGCAGTAGGGACCGTGGAGGAGGCCAGAGGGGCACGACTCCACCAGACACGAACCATTCCTACCAGTTTTCTCGGAGAAGATCCGACCCTTCGAAAGACAACCCCCTCGACATCAACGGGAACCGATCCAACTCGGACGCTCCCGTGGTCTACATGACATACAGCAGTTCACAGGAAGACATGTACATAAACGAAGATCAGTACGGTGAAGGGCAGGAGGAGAGCGCCCCAGTGCGAGGCACGCAACAGACGGAGAGTCCCCGCGCTCGATCCGTCTCGAAACCCAGGCTTCACAACAGCCCCGTTCGGGAAAGGTCGTCCAACCGTGACCTCCAGCGACTAAGCGAGGAAGATCTGGCGGGAGAAACATCTACCTCACGCAGACGATCAAGTTCCCCAGGACGTCGAAGCCCCAATGGTGAGGTAGCTCCTTCACATATCCTCGTATTTCTCTAATAATCGGAATATCGATATCATTAAAAGATCCCATGAATTTCAGCACTGCTGATGATTGTACACTTCTAATATGGTTTCGAAGTAATCATCTTGATAAATTTTTCAAAATACTTAATGCCTGATGCATGAAAATTAGTCCTACCTGACGAGTCTTACGCTATGTAACAACGTAGGTGTAGTTTCCAATTCATACTATTCCGTGCACGCCCTTAACCCTCTTGCATGTTCATGCCCCGATCGCTCAAAATCTTTTAGCAATCTTAAACGTATACATGAAATTTACTGCAACTGTAAAATGTACTTCCATTACAGATACCCTTCTTAGAATAAATGGCGCCTTGGGGGAAAAATCGCTGTAGTAGGCGAAAGGGCAATCGCAAACCTAAACCTTCAATTGTTTGGTGTCCTCCACCCTCAGTCCTCAAGTATAATCTCCCAACAGATGCACCTGTGTCCACTGGTGGTGGCTCCCACACGGTGACCGAGGAAAGCAAAGCCAACACTGGGACAGCGGACGCTGGAACCCGCACACCACACCATAACACGAGGGGACATCGCAGACGCCATCACCAGAAGAACAACGCTAAGGTAGGTCTAGTCTAAAGGGGAGGAGGGGGTGCCTAATGCATGCCTTTTGTTACAAACCTTTTACGAAAACTTCAAATAAAACTTTGATGAAGTACTTCAAACGCCCAGTAAAACATGACGTAATAAAAATCCCAAAAGATACTGGTATACCAGATTCAACATCAAAATAAAACCTGACGCCTAGTTATGTTTAGAATTTGATCTCCTTATCAAATAACTTGTTAATATTTATCTTTTCTATTTCTTCTCCAACCACTTACTATCTACTGCCTATCTCGAACCCAATCCTGTCGAGTGTCAGTTGAACTTCGACCATCGTGTTTTGTTTTGATGTGAATCCACCACCAACATACAATTTAGATATAACGATTCTCACTTATCGTATCAAGACTTACCCTGGTGATGTTGGTGGGTGACAGGGCTCGGGTGGGGGAACGTCAAGGCGTAGCAGTGACCAGCAGATGGGCGAGGTGCAGCTCCAGGTGTGTTACGACTCCCGGGCGTGTATACTTTACGTGACGGTGTTGCGAGCTCGCTCACTCTACACCGTCAGGGACGATGGTGACTCCAGGCCTGATCCTTTCATCAAAGTTTACCTCCTGCCGGGACGCAGGTTCGTACACTCGTATCCTAAAAGTACATTTATTTACCTCTTAGCCTCTCATGCCTTCCAAATGAAATAAATAATTTTAGTAATATAGTTTTCATAGTAACTCAATAGGTAATATAATTTGTCTTGATACTTACTTCTTTTATGTTATCGTCAGTGTGGAGAACCAGCGACGAACGCGCTACTTCAGCCGCACCAGTTGCCCCGACTGGAACCAGACTATGGTCTACCCTAACCTCCAACCCACCGACCTGGCCAAGCGGCACCTCGAAGTCACCGCCTGGAACTACCAGGCAGACAAACCGAACGAGTTTCTTGGCGAAGTCGTGTTGGATCTGTCGGGTAGGTTTGTGTCATGAACGTATTTGCATCATACGTCTAAATAGGACTTAAACTGGACCATGGCCAGAATACTAAAGATATATGAATCATTCATATATTTTAACGACCAATTTATCTAACTACACGTCTAAATATGACTTAGCTGGACCATGGCCACAATACTAGAGATATGTGAATCATTCATATCATTCAACGACCAATTTAACTAACTACACGTCTAAATATGACTAAGCTGGACCATGACCACAACACTAGAGACATATGAATCATTCGTATCATTTAACGACCAATTTATCTAACTACCAATTCCGGACATCTCTTTCCCCATATTCAGTAGTCTGTTAAAAAGATCTCTTGATAATGAAACTAAAGAATCATACCTACTGTTAGATTAAAAGTTATTTAAACTAAATTTATGAACTAAGTGATTTTACACAATCATAAAATATTCATATACCACTAAACAACCAGGTTGAGGATTAACAGGGTAGTTTCTCCCAACGTAAATATGAAATCATACATAAATATGAAATCATACATAAATATGAAATCATACATAAAAAGTGGCAAAAGCTCTCCTAAAACGTATTCAAATTATCTAAGATGATAAAATAACGAATAATATATACTTACTAAACTTGTAGGAGTATCCACACAGTTCCCTGCTGCAAGTTCCCTCGACACTGAAGAACAACACACACACAAAGGCGTCTCTTCTTCAATACTGACTCGTTCGAACCATTTACATGCTTTTTATATCTGAGATTCGTTAACAATTTCCCACAAAACTTTCTAAATTGGTAAAAAGTCACAAAAATACTTTATATTTCGCACAAATAATTTATAAAAGTAACAAGTTAGTATTTAGTTGTAGAGAATAAATGTTGGTGGAGGAGGAGTTATGTGATCTCTTAATAACAGAAAACGACATGTTTTATGGGGAGGCCTAATGTAACTTTGGTTTATACTGTTGTTTACATTGGTACGGCTGTTATATTGCTATCTATCGCAGGTTTAGATTGTTTGATACGTAATGATCCAAATATTCTGATATCTAATTCATTATTACCATGATCAATTATGGAAAAATTACAACTACGAGCCACGTATTGTACGTTTTAGTGTAAGAACTGGTGAAAAAAATCAAAATTAGTAATCTATGGGTTGATGGTAATGTTCCTTAACTAAATAGTGAGGCGAGTTTGTCACAAACTGGTCAGTCTGTGAGATCGACGGAGGTGCTCATTAGCTTTAAAGCTTCTGGTACTACTACTAATATACCTGACGTTTTACTGGTAGTCCTACCAGACACTTACCCTGCTTCTGTTTGTAACGCAGTCTTGAAACCTCAGGAATCCATTAAAGGAGCACTGGGGTTATTTTGATACTAATGATAATGATAATCTGCTCACTAATTGCAACAACCTATTTTCTTTTTTTTGTTAAACTCAAATGTCTCACTAGTCACAACACATGTATAAGTAAACACAGGTATATATGTTTATCTTTATTCCTCATTATTTTTTTTTTATTTCAGATTCATCTGTTATGGATGAAGAGCCACGGTGGTACAAACTACAGGAGCTGGATCGTGAGGACTTAGCCGAGCAGCAGCCAGGTACAGCTGAGTGTGTCACACAGGAGCCTACACCATTCTACACCAAATCACAATACATATAGCGATCAGGGACGGACGAAACACACGCGATTCGAAATGCTTCATAAGTGGTTCGAAGTCATATATGTGAAGCCTCATGACCAAACCTGTTCTCATACGGGTTACTACACGAAACTGGCTGACATATGCCTGCATACATGTATATATTCATACATATTTTGGTACATATGAATTTACTATTGGAACGATTATACCAAACGTAAAAAAAGAAAATAATGAGATGAAGAGATATACAGTGGGGGTTTCCAAATACCAGTGCGATTCAAAAAATTAAAAAAAGTATCTTAAATAAGGTCTATAGGTTCATTCTCAGCACATGCTAATTTCTTACATAATTTATTATTCTTTCTACCATGCAACAACGCCACTGTCAGAAAGAGCCATCACCCTTATTACGCCCGTCTCTTTGAGAACCCAAGGGACACTGGATGTGGCACCACTGTAATTCGATAATGGATAACACTGCAAAAGATTTTGAAACGAATTGAATTTAACTATTGTAAAACTTCATGATACATAGAGATGCAATGACCAGTGATAACTCTGCCAAGTTTAATGGAAGAATTTTATAAAAAAAAACAGTAAAAAAATTCCATATATATATATATATATATATATATATATATATATATATATATATATATATATATATATATATATAATTCTTTTGAGTCCATTCGAAGCTTATAACAGCAATATCTTCAGTATAACAAACCTAGTATCATGATAATTGGCGTTGGGTCTGTAATACTGACGCGTTTAGAATGATTTTTCTCTTCTCTGCTCACGGTTTCCAAGTCTGTCATTTTGATCTACTTTAATCATCCTCAGGTTAAAAAAAGAAAATCCTTGATTGCGATTCATATCTTGTTTTGATACATACTGGAGAGAGAGAGAGAGAGAGAGAGAGAGAGAGAGAGAGAGAGAGAGAGAGAGAGAGAGAGAGAGAGAGAGAGAGAGAGAGAGAGACCCCAGCTAGACACAGTCACATCCAGTACAGATATTGTTCATTAGTTCCCACGAAGAGATTAAGCTGGACATTCGGAGACAGACGGACAGACAGACAGACACCCGGTCGGCTAACTCGAATAATTTTAAAGCTGTGTCATGGGATTAATTATAATGACGCTCAGTGGTCGTTTATACTGTAATTTAAATGGAGAGCATAGGGGAATGCAAATATAATTTGAAGTGTTATATGTAATGATATTTTGTGAATCTTGTTATTGTACACACTCATGTATATATATATATATATATATATATATATATATATATATATATATATATATATATATATATATATATCCTACGACGCTTCTGTACCATACAGCTTTAAGTGTAAAGTTCTTCAACCTCGGAAAGTTATGAATTACCTCGTAAGTGCCCACGTCATGATGACGCTGCTGGGCGAATTGTTACTGTAATGTGGTGTGTGTGTGTGTGTGTGTGTGTGTGTGTGTGTGTGTGTGTAAAGCTTGGAGGCTCAGCCTAATTACATTGATGGTATATATCATTTATAATAGACACCCCAGAATAAACTTTAGGATATACTATCATATACCAATGTAGCTTTAGAACCTATAGAGAAACCCCCTTCAAGTTTCTAGCTATCATATATAGACATTCTATAAACTACAAACTATGTATTGTACGTTTTAGGTGTAAGAACTGGTGAAAGAAATCAAAATTAGTGATGTGAATGGTGTGGCTGCATTACGACTCTGTACATACGTAAGCAAATAGTCTATACCACTTGTTGCCTCGTGTCATTAAACAAGCCAAAGAAGAAGATTGGTTGGTAAGGATTGCAATTAGATTCTATTCGAGGGATGGTAGAGGTGAAGTGACCTCAAATGCCGGGCAAAGTGTTGAGATAGTGTCGTTGTTAAGACAATGTTATCACACCCATACAGTGAAATGGATGGACCCGTTCTCTCTCTCTCTCTCTCTCTCTCTCTCTCTCTCTCTCTCTCTCTCTCTCTCTCTCTCTCTCTCTCTCTCTCTCATACACATACATAAATACTTACATATAGAAACCTATACATAAAAGCACACACGGATATATATATATATATATATATATATATATATATATATATATATATATATATATATATATATATATATATATATATATATATATATATATATATATATATATATATATATCTTTCATACTATTCGCCATTTCCCGCGTTAGCGAGGTATATATATATATATATATATATATATATATATATATATATATATATATATATATATATATATATATATATATATATTCTTTGCGTAAGTAAGAACATTTATAGTCATATAACAGGTACTCCATGTATATGCGCATATTCTTTATACCAGTAGATCTCAGGTATACAACAGTTCATTCATACCCATGTATAGTGTTATACATTCACAAAACCACAGTTATAACTTCCTGGCTGCATAGGTCGCTCTCCCAGACGGTCAGCTTTGCCTAGGTACTCTAAATTATTTCATTCGTTACCATTCCTTGATCATTCATTCATGCATTCGTCTCGAAGTTATTTCAAAGATCGCGGGTGATTGGGAACATGACAAGAGCAAAAAAAAAAGAAAACGAAAAACCGTATGTTATTCGGGTTGTTGGATGTATCTATCGCTATCTTTTTTTTTTTTTTATGTGCTTTGTGAAACACTCGTCAGCCTCTGTTATCCGATTTGTCTAATCTTGCTGAAAACTCCCTGTATGCATGTACACACATCTAAGGTAGCCTTCACGTGTATGTACATCATGTATAACCATATCTGGTCGCCTTCACGTGCATGTGTACTATGTACACACATCCTTGGTAGCTTTCACGTGCATGTACATCGTGTTTAACCATATCTGGTAGCCATCAGGTGCATGTGCACTATGTACACACATCCTTGGTAGCCTTCACGCGCCTGTAAAATATGTACATATGACTCTGGTAGCCTTCAGGTGTATGTACATCATGTAGAACATCCCTGGTAGCCTTCAAGTGAACGTACATCATGCACAAACATCTCTGGTAGCCTTCAGGTGCATGTACACCATGTATGCACAACTCTGGTAGCCTTCATATCGATTTGCACCATGTACACATATCTCTGGTAGCCTTCAGTTGTTTGTACACCATGTACATACATCTCAAGCAGCCTTTAGGTGCATGTACATCATGTATACGCATCTTCTCTGGTAGCCTTCAAGTGCATGTACAATATATACACACGTCTCCTGTAGCCTTCAGGTGCACGTACATCATGTACATGCATCTCTGGTAGCCTTCAAGTGGATGCATAACATTCACACGC
>NC_092225.1:69512607-69635107 GCF_036320965.1 Panulirus ornatus | reverse complement strand
GTTATCACAGCTGGTGTGTATTGTACCAGTTATCACAGCTGGTGTGTGTTGTACCAGTTATCGCAGCTGGTGTGTATTGTACCAGTTATCGCAGCTGGTGTGTATTGTACCAGGTGTCACAGCTGGTGTGTGTTGTACCAGTTATCGCAGCTGGTGTGTATTGTACCCGGTAGTCACAGTAAATAGCCAAATGACCATTAGACATCCCCAAGGTACCAGATGTCAAGATGTGTATTCATGCTGTCCCGAGTTTGTGCCTCGAACACTTTAAAGTCAATGTGTGTCTTACAATGCCCCAGTGTTGCGTCGAGGCAAGTGGGACGAAGAATCCACTTTATAAAGTGATCAACTCTCTCGTATATTGCCTCGGCAACAAGGCGCGAAAGACTGTGCTATGTGCGTGGTAGAGACGTCCTGGATGTTCCGTGTTCCGACCAAGAAACGTGGAACTGCTGAGAATATTCATACACTGCGTTGCATCGACGTTTGAAACTTTGTTTTGTAGAACTTATATATAGGATCAAAGACAATAATGATGACAAGAATATATATATATATATATATATATATATATATATATATATATATATATATATATATATATATATATATATATATATAAAAAGCTGCTTCCTATATTTTACCCAATGTTGTTGATTAGATTAGATATGATAGGAGCGAGACTGTTCCTATAACCAGCCTATGTGTGACCATAGTACTCACAATGCCTAACTCCTAATCATTATCATATCCTTAACTTCTAACCTAACCTGTAAGATCAGCGTCCAGCTAAGGTAGGGTGAGGTCACTTGTCCTAGCGAGTATGATGAGCTTTGGTCGACGTTCCTCGTTACTGAGTTACAAAGGTGACAAGACTAGAATGATAGATCCTTAGACAAGATTAGAAATGTAACGCCATGGCTGAACATGGTTGGAAAAGGAGAAATAAGGACATGAATGGGATGGTGCAGTACCCTCATTATTTCTTCAATGTTTAACGATTGGAAATCTTACAGAGTTACTTACGTATGTCTCGAATGTTTGGTGATGTTAGTTCCATCTTCTACAGTTATCATTAAGTACACACAACTGAAATATTGAGACACGTGATGTTTCGTATGAAAACATATCCATACGATGTTGAAGTCACAAATAAAATGTGTGTGGTTGCATGGCAATACGTAAAGTAATCCTGCCACTTCGTTGTAAGACTCTGTTCGATACTGTCTCGTTTCGCTTCATCGGAATATTTTTTTTTTCATTTCATCTCAAAGTCTTCCTAAAGGTGTTGCTAACGATAATTCGAAGTTGGCTGGGGCAAGTGTGGATGTGGAGCATCAATCTGGTCAGAGATCTGTGACAGATGTGTTCTATCCTTCATGCTTCATGAATGAAGTGTCTGGAACAGATGGGGCCTTCCATGAAGCATGTATCTTAACGATGACTCACGAATCATCATTATCACCTCGTTAACTCGTGAATGATCGTTCTGATTGTCAGGACCTGCATCGCTAAAAATCTCGGCCAATACTGTTTTGCTATGGAACTGTGTCTTATAAGCTAAAGATATATAAGAAAAGACGAAAATGAAAATACCTCCATTTTAGTAGGAACCCATTTTCTGTTGAGTATGATTAACTTATGTAAATTGCCATTATCTAATAGAAGCAGGAATTTACGTTGTATTTGTTGTGTCTCCATATTCCTCTTCAGTTGTCCAGACGTGTGAAGGGTGAGGTAAACTACTCAAATAATGAACTATGTTCGTCATGACATTGTGAGAATTGTTTGCAATGTGCTGTTGCTTGTTCAAAACAAGAAAAAAAAATAATAAAGAAAAGAATATGTCGAAATAAAGATTGCACTTATGAGGGAGTTTTATTTGACCTTTCACAAACACCCACACGAATGATGAGGATTTCCATATGAGAAGAATGGAAAAAATCGTCTGTGAAGACCATAGGTTTAATACTATTAGGATGAGCCTATAAATGTAACTGGAAAAAACCTAGTAATAGGTTAAGGGCAGTAATGGGTTAGGAATAGTAATGGGCTGAGGGTAGTAATGGGCTGGGGCAGTAATGGGCTGGGGCAGTAATGGGCTGGGGCAGTAATGGGCTGGGGCAGTAATGGGATTTGGTTAGTGATGGGGTAGGGGTAGTAATGGTCTAGGTTTAGAAATGGGCTGAGGGTAGTGATAGGCTGGGGAAAGTAATGGGCTGAGGGTAGTGATATTACCCAAGCCTTTTACATTGTTATACACGCTGGTGGGATTCAAAATGAGCTTCATTATACATGATGCATTTTCGGTGAGCATTTCGTCACAAAATTTCGTCATTTACAGAATCACTGAATCCCAGTTCGAGACAGTGAAATGTTTTAGTGATTCCCTCGTTGCCAAAAATGTGTTCCATAGTTCAGGGTATTTACGTTGTTATGAGAGACGTCATCCAGAACGAACTTGTAATATGGATGGTCTTGTGTTGTACTTCTCTAACGACCGTTGTTGGTTCATGAATGAGGGAGCTGATATGAAGCTGTGTGTGTGTGTGTGTGTGTGTGTGTGTGTGTGGGGTGAGGGGGAACTTCTATGCTGTTTTCATCAAGACTCATAATACGATAATTTCTCTGGTACCCTTCCAAGATCACCATAATCTAAGCTTTTTCAGGAAAATTAGTATTTTTTTTTAATCGGTCCACATACACTATTTCGTTTCTTTTTGGAGAATCGTGTATGTCATATCCATCGTCATACTAAACCATTTCCAAATAAGAATCATCTCAGTCAAATATAACTTAATGCTTAAAGAACGATATCCACTCAGAAGCTAAAGGCACAGTTACGTGAGAGTTATAAGATGTCCTCACGAGACGTACTCTTCCTATGGATACATCAGTTTATATCGTTACTCCTTGAAGCAGACATCTACAAACTCAGAGTATAACTATTTCCCTTCCCTGGCGTTTTCCTGCGTTAAGCAGGACTAATAACCGCTGGTAGGAGAATGGCCAAAGGTTCTGTGAATCACAGAAGGAGCGCCATCCTATCAAGACTTGATACAGAATTCATATGACATGAGCCTTCGCTTGGGTAACTCTGTCCAGCTAGGGAGCCGCCAAGTTAACTATAATACCTTAGAACTACAAAGAAAAATGGATGAAAGCATGTGTCATGTATCTTGACATCTGTCGTCTGATATTATTAATAACAATCCCAAATATATCAGAAGAGAAATGATGCAGTTTCGCAATCAGCTTAAGAGCCAGTCTGAAATACATATAGAATTGTTTTAGTATTAAGGCATCAAATGCTTCTTTATGTTTCAAATACATTTCCTCTCTGAAATCGTAAAAGTCATTTTGGCTCAAAAATTCTATCTCCCTTCGAAAGCAGGTGATGAAACTTGAAATGCATCCCTTTGTCACACGCGCAACATATGTAGGAAAACCAGATGCCTCTCTGGCGTGCATCTCAAATATCACAAATCACAACTATGTTGCAAGTTATCGTGTTCATCTACGTTATCCTGGTTCTATTCTAATTACGGTCGTGAGGCGTTCTACAAATAGTTCTACAACGAAAACTAGCAATGTTACGTCACGCTAGTCGTGGGTTCAATAGATATTCACTTACCAGTGAAGCGAATTAGATGATTTCTAAATCTATCATTATAATCAACGTAGCTGGATGTAATGACGTAACATTCATGAAATTTAAGTATCCCAAAAGAAGCTGGTTTCTAGTCAACAAAACTCTGATAAGGAAAGATGAAAATTCAATTTATGTAGAGTAGGAAAGATGCCCTGATTTTACGATAAATGAAATCTATTATTTTTTCATTTTTCTTATTATACTTTGTCGCTGTCTCCCGCGTTAGCGAGGTAGCGCAAGGAAACAGGCGAATATACATATACATACGTATACATTTTAACGTATACATACATATGCATACACAGACATATACATATAAACACATGTACATAATTCATACTTACTGCCTTTATTCCTTTCCGTCGCTACCGCGCCACACGTGAAATGTCACCCCCACTCCCACCGCACGCGCGCAAGGTAGCGCAATGAAAGGAAAACAAAGTCCACGTTCGTTCGCACTCAGTCTCTAGCTGTCATGTGTTATGCACCGAAACCACAGCTCCCTTTCCACATCCAGGCCTCACAAAACCTTTCATGGTTTACTCCAGACGCTTCACATGCCCTGGTTCAATCCACTGACAGCACGTCCACCTCGGTATACCTCCTGCATGTTCAGGCCACGATCGCTCAGAATCTTTTTCACTCCATCCTTCCACCTCCAATTTGGTCTCTCTCTTCTCCTCGTTCTCTCCAACTCTGACACATATATCCTCTTTGTCAATCTTTTTTCACTCATTCTCTTCATGTGACCAAACCATTTCAATTCACTCTCTTCTGCTCTCTCAACCATCCACTTTTTATTACCACACATCTCTCTTACCCTTTCATTACTTACTCGATCAAACCACTTCACACCGCATATTGTCCTCAATCAATTGATTTCCAATACATCCACCCTCCTCCGCACAACCCTATCTATAGCCCACGTCTCGCAACCATAAAACATTGTTGGAACCACTACTCCTTCAAACATACCCATTTTTGCTTTCCGAGATAATGTTCTCGCCTTCCACACATTCTTCAACGCTCCCAGAACTTTCGCCCCCTCCCCCACCCTGTGACTCACTTCCGCTTCCATGGTTTCATCCGCTGTTAAATCCACTCCCAGATATCTAAAACACCTCACTTCCTCCGGTTTTTCTCCATTCAAACTTACCTCTCAATTGACTTGTCCCTCAACCCTACTGTACCTAATAACCTTGCTCTTATTCACATTTACTCTCAACTTTCTTTTTTCACACACTTTACCAAACTTAGTCACCAGCTTCTACAGTTTTTCACCCGAATCGGCCACCAGCGTTGTATCATCAGCTAACAACAACTGACTCACTTCCCAAGCTCTCTCATCCACAACAGACTGTATACTTGCTCCTCTCTCCAAAACTCTTGCATTCACCTCCCTAACAACCCTATCCATAAACAAATTATAAAACATGGAGACATCACGCACCCCTGCCATAAACCGACATTCACTGGGAACCAATCACTTTCCTTTCTTCCTACTCATACACATGCCTTACATCCTTGATAAAAACTTTTCACTGCTTCTAATAACTTGCCTCCCACACCATATATTCTTAATACTTTCCACAGAGCATCTCTATCAACTCTATCATATGCCTTCTCCAGATCCATAAATGCTACATACAAATCCATTTGTTTTTCTAAATATTTCTTACATACATTCTTCAAAGCAAACACCTAATCCACACATCCTCTACCACTTCTGAAACCACACTGCTCTTCGCCAATCTGATGTTTTGTATATGCCTTCACCCTCTCAGTCACTACCCTTCCATATAATTTACCAGGAATACTCAACAAACTTATACCTCTGTAATTTGAACACTCACGGTTATCCCCTTTGCCTTTGTACAATGGCACTATGCAAGCATTCCGCCAATCCTCAGGCACCTCACCATGAGCCATACATACATTGAATATCCTCACCAACCATATATATATATATATATATATATATATATATATATATATATATATATATATATATATATATATATATATATATATATATATATATATATATATATATATATATATATGTACATATGATAAAATCCGAAAAGGTTGTAAGGACAGAAATATGCATCACATAAGAGAAATGACTTTATTTATAGAGCAAAATTTACATTTAGACAAAAAGCTGAATGAAGACGAGTGAGTGCGGAGACCACGTTGATTGCGGCCGGGCCAGTGGAGTGAACGCATTGCTTGCTTGCTGCTGCTGCTGCTGCTGCTGCTGCTGCTTCTGCTGTTCTTTGCTCCTCCCATCACGGAGAACCAAGGTAGGTAGGCAGGCAGGCAGGCAGGCAGCTCACCCTCTCGATGTATATATGAAGGCCGACCCAACGTGGTCCCCACACATCATCATGGAGAGCCGGCTTGCTTGCCTCAATGACAAGGAATTGTCCTCTCAAGTGCCATTAGAAAGGCGTGCTTAGGACTTACAGAAACAGACGCTGCTTTCATTTTCTTTTTTTTTCTTTATTACATATATATATATATATATATATATATATATATATATATATATATATATATATATATATATATATATATATATATATATATATATATATATATATATATATATTTATTCATCATTTTCTTGAGTATATCTTAAAGAGACACTGGTTGCAGTGCTTGTCACTGTTGGTAAGAACCAGTGCGAACGAGGTAGGATGTTCTGCTATTGAGGATAAAGCAGAAGCAGAAGCAGAAGAAGCAGCAGCAGCAGCAACAGCAGCAGTTCTTTTCACTGTTCACTGCAAGAACACTTCACGTTTAGCAGTGATGGTCATCAGCGTCAGCCTGTTTACAACCTAAACGCACCTAATATTGTTTAGATCATCAGAATGCCTATATGCAAGACCCTAATATTCTACATACTAGAAGCCATTCGTGCCAAAATAGGCTTAGTAAAGTGAACCTCAAAAATGGATTAAAAAATGTTGCATTGATTCTCCTCAAGGTTTTTTTTTTGTTATATATATATATATATCTATATATATAAGTTTATATGGATGCCTGAACAAAATAATGTTGAAGTTGATTGATTCTTTTATTTTTAGCCTTTTTTTTATTTTTTTTGAATGAATGCCAAGAAATATATTATTCTGATCTAAACATTCGATTGACGTATTGTACATACAGCATACATTATGTTACAAAGCAGACGAAAAATGAGTATGTTAATCATCATCATTTAGCCACTGATTTATTGCTGGAGGTTTGAGAACCTCACATAGCAAGTGCATCTTTGAGACTTTTCCCTCATGAGCGGGAGAAGCCCTCATTCATACCCCGAGGGGAAGGGGGAGGGAGGGGAAGGGGGAGGGGAAGGGGGAGGGAGGGTAGTGGTGGTAGTGGTGGTAAAAGGGGGCGCCATTACCAAAACTTTATTGTTTTTTAACAAACACCTGGGCCATCCATGCCGGTCTATTTAACATCCTGACACACATCTGGTCATAAACGGACTAATAATAATGTTAAGAAATAATAACATGCGTCATACCGGGCTGCTATTGTGCTTTATTTTCATTTATCATTATTATTATTATTGTTCAACATCACCAGCACTCAACTCATACATCACGACTGGGGTTTTATTTTCTTCACCTCTTCTTAAGACGAAATAGCCTGAACCATTTTTGGTGCATCAGCTCCGCTAACGAGCCAAGTTTTTGGACCAAACTACTCGGTGAATCATTTATATATATATATATATATATATATATATATATATATATATATATATATATATATATATATATATATATATATATATATATATATATATATATATATATACATATATATATATATATATATATATATATATATATATATATATATATATATATATATATATATATATATATATATATATATATATATATATTTACGACTTCCCTTCACCTGGTTTCCGTGGATGAATGTTTCTTATGGGTTTGCCTTGTGTGCTAATTTTGCTTAAAGTTGTCACAAAATTTATATACAAACCCCCTAAAACCACTCTGAACTTCCCTATGTCCATTGTGTATATTATTTAGAAAACGCGCACACACACACACACACACACACACACACACACACACACACACACACACACACACACACACACACACACACACACACACACTGATTTTTATACATAACATCAATAATGGTCAAGTTTGTGTGTGTGTACTCAAGCATTTATACACCATGAGAACCACATCTGAGAGGCCCAGGTTCTTATAAGTGAGCTGTGCACTTTCCATCTCTTTTCTTCTTCTTTAATGTTAAGTCACACTTTAAGAAAAAAAAAAAAAAGAAAAAAAAGAAAAAGTAAACCAAGAATTGTCCTGTCCTCTCACACCACAAGGAGGGGCGGGGATGGATGGAGGGGGGGTGGGGGTGTTGAGGGGGTGGAGGGGGGTGTGGGGGGAGGGAGGGGGGGGGTTTGATGGTCTTTGAATATGACTACATCTGTTATTTGGCACTCACTTGCATAAGGGTGGAGAGGAGGGGGGAAAATGGATGGTGAAGGGTGGGGGGGGACATATTTTTTTTTTTTTTAAACACGCAACACAGAACTAAACTAGGACACACGAGGGGGGGTGTGTGTGTTGGGGGGTTGGGGGGGAGGAGAGGGGGGGGGTGGGGGGTTGACCACTGTGCAGACAACGATTCTGGGGTTGGGGGGGGGAAAGGGGAAGGGAAAGGAGACTTATCAGCTGTAGCTGAGAAAGAAAATAAATGATAATAATAATAATAATATATATATATATGAATATGAAAGATGTTATATACATGATCATCCACAAGTACAGTCAGGCGCGGAGGTCCAAAACCATAGATACATATATATATTCTGAAGTCACACAGCCACGTACCCAAACATTTGGTCATTCATCATCAGACCAGAGACCCATGGCTCCCTTGCAGGAGAACGGGCACAACACTCTCCTGTTGGACGAGGTGACGGGTGAGTATCTAAACCACCCACACTGAGGAGGAGGATGGGTCCGCGCTGGGAGAGACCCCGGGAACGATGGGCTGCACAGAGAGGCTCCAGGAACGATGGATCTGCACTGGATAGCCCCGAGAACGATGGGTCTGCACTGGAGGGCCCCGGGAACGCACTGGAAGGACCCGGGAGCGAAGGGTCTGCACTGAGAGGCCCCAGGAACGATGGGTCTGCGCTGGGAAGCCCCCGGGACGATGGGTTTGCGCTGGGAGGGCCTCGGGAACAATGGGTCTGCGCTGGGAGGCCCCGGGAACGATGGGTCTGCGCTGGGAGGCCTCAGGAACGATGGGTCTGCGCTGAGAGGCCCCGGGAACGACGAGTCTGCGCTGGGAGGCCCCGGAACGATGGGCCTGCGCTGAGAGGCCCCCGGGAATGAAGAACTGATGGTACACAGCACAATGTCTTCGCCCAAGGTAGTCATATGGGCGCGTAGTCGCACGGAACGAGGCTTGGGTTAGACGACCTGTCGTCCCTTGAGGGCAGCAGACCAGGACGACACTGCGATGTCCCCCTGCGACCCACCCACAACCCACGCCAGCACCCTGGCAGCACACATCCGTCGACGGATCACAGTTCAGAGAAACGTATCGTGTTCTTTTTTTTCTCCCGTGTTTCTCAGCTTCTTCGTCCCGATATTTCAAGAGTGATGTTTGTCTGGTCTGTTTGACATCTGAGGAGGTAGGCAGTGTGGCGAGTCGTCCAGATGGTCAGAGCTGAAGCGGAGAGAGTTCAGGTCTAGCGCCTCTTTAAAAAAAAGAGAGAGTCCGGCTACAGGTTGGGGGTCACAGGTGAGAGCGCGTAGCGCCCGCCACCGTGGGGGTGTCTATACCAGCCGCCTCTTTGCGCTTCGACCTCACTAACAACATTCATTCATACCCAGTGAAGAATGAATTCAATGAATAGGTTACTCCTTCTTTTATATGTATATATATATTTATATATATATAGAACCTAGATGTAACGTTGTAAATGAATAACACATATAATCTACCATAAACTTAAAACTTTATGTACAAATTGTACAACTGTTGTTTTGATATGATGTTGCACTTGCCCTCTTTTTTAAAAGGTTTATTTGGGGTTTCTTTTTTTTTTAGTTTTTATTTATCTATATTTTTTTTTTGCTACCAGTTTCAGTTCCAGCATGAACAGGGGGTATGAGGAAGGGGGAGGGAGGGTAGCGTCACTCCATCACGCAGGAGGAGAGGAGGAAGGAGGAAGAGGGTGTGTTAGGGGGGAGTGGTTGACGCTCCTCCTCCAACAGGTTCTTTCTTGGTGGTTCTTGGTGGGGTTTTGGTCGACACGGTAGCGATGGTTGGTTGGTGGTTGGTGGTTGGTTGGTTGGTTGGTTGATGATTGGTTGGTTGGTGGTTGGTTGGTTGGTTGGTTGGTTGGTTGATGGTTGGTTGGTTGGTTGGTTGGTTGGTTGGTTGGTTGGTTGGTTGATGGTTGGTTGGTTGGTGGCCGTAGTACCCACATAATCAACATTCGGGAGGTAGGAGCCTCACGAACTTACCAGAGTCAATAACAAACACATGGAACGGCCATTACAATCTAAGCTGAAGTTTAGAGAGAATGTCTCACAAACATTGATACAAAAGAAAGAAAACTTTACAAAGTAACATAATAGAAAATGGTTGGTAGGTGTGGTTGTGGTGATGGATCGGGGGAGCAAAATTCACTGTGCCTTTCACAGAAAGGCGTGAACAATGATGGTGTGGTGGTGTGGTGTGGTGTGGTGTGGTGTGGCGGCTGCCCAGCCGGTGGTGCTGTCCCCGGGAGCCCAGGCCACACAGCACGAGCTGTGGGGACGATCCAGGTCACACAGCGTCCAGTGATCCTCCAGGAGACACAGCGCCTGGGATTCCAGGTCACGTAATTCCAGGCCACCTCTAAATTTATATATATATATATATATATATATATATATATATATATATATATATATATATATATATATATATATATATATATATGATATACAAGCACATATGTATATACATATATATGCATCTATCTATCTACTTATCTATTCGTCTATCTATCTCTCTATAAATATACATATATATACATGTACACATACATACATACATACGTGCATATAAGTAAAGATCTATATGCGTACATACATACAATATATAACCATACGTGTTATATATATATATATATATATATATATATATATATATATATATATATATATATATATATATATATATATATATATATATATATATATATATATGTAAATACGCATATATTCCTATATAATTCAAGGGATTGTTCTGCCACTCGACAGCTGAGCTATGCGAACCAAGCGACCGATGAAAACAAACCCACAACAACATGACACGACTGACGGTTGGCCTGACTTGAAAAGGACTTAAGACACACCATACTTCTCCTCACCACAAGCTGTCTCCAACATAACACTAATAATACTGGTGCTCAGGGGGAAGGCAGTGCGTGTGACACTCCCGAGTGACAATATATATATATATATATATATATATATATATATATATATATATATATATATATATATATATATATATATATATATATATATATATATATATATATATATATATATATACTTGAGTTTCCCCCCCTCTAACCCAGCCCCCGCCTCCCACCAAACTTCGAATGTCGTAAAATATTGCACATTTCGTTTTATCAAAACAAGGAGCGATGTTTACATTGTTTTTGCTTTGTTTAGCCTCCTGCATTAGAACACTGTCTTATAGAATCAAAATGCGATACAAACACCTTTCTAAAGACAGAGTTCGACTTAAAAAGAAAAACGCGACAATATATTCTCTTTTTTCTTTTTTGTCAATATACCGCGTGCTACGAAGGGTTATCACAGGGTGTGAGTGCATGTATTGTTTATAATGGTATATAATAATACATCGTATAGCTCATGCAATGGGACTACAGCCAAAAGTCAAGAAATGAAAAAAGAATTATATATATATATATATATATATATATATATATATATATATATATATATATATATATATATATATATATATATATATATATATATATATATATATATATATATATATATATATATATATATATTAAGCTCCCATTGTAAGCCAACATCAGTAGAAATAGAATGAGACAACAGACTTCATTTACACTTGTGCTCCAACTATGTCTTCACATCGCTCACACTTACACTGTGCCCATCATTAACACTCTGCCACAAATATATTTCCCTATCATTTACGCTCTACCGCAAGTGCATTTCTACATCATTTACATTTTACCACAAGTAGATTTTAACGTCATTCACATTATACCACAAGTATACACACATCGTCTATACTGTACATCAGTATATTTTCACGTCATTTCTACTCAGAATCAAATATATTTTCAAATTATTTACACCGTGCCACATGTATACTTTGACAACATTTACATCATTTATATGGGGCATAAAGAATGCTTTCACATCATTTACACATCCAAAAGTATACTTTCACATCATCTACACTTCCAAAAGTATACTTTCACATAATTTACACTTCCACAAGTATACTTTCACATCATCTTCACTGCCAAAAGTATACTTTCACATCATTTACACTTCCACAAGGATTATTCACATTAAATATATTTTCACATCATTTACACTGAATATAGAATATACTTGAGCATCATTTACTCTGTACACAAAGCATATTTTCACATTTACATTGAACATATAGCATACTTTAACATCATTTACACTGTACATGAAGTATATCATCATATCATTTACACTCTAAATCAATTATGTTTTCACATGACTTACCCTGTACATCAAATATATTATCACATTATTTACACCCTAAATCAGATACACTTGACACATGCATCTCAGTTGCACATCACTTACACTATACCTCAAGTATACTTTCACAATACTTTACCCTTTACATGAAGTATACTTACAGAGAAGTACTATTATTATGTAGTCTCGTTCACTCTGCTCTAATTAATGATTATGCTCAGCGATCATATCGTGTCCTCTAAACTATAATGCCACTTACACACACACACACACACACACACACACACACACACATATACACACACACACACACACACACACACACACACACATACACACACACACACACACACACACACACACACACACACACACACACACACACACTACGCCGTATGAACAATATGTTCACCTCTTTACTATTTTATATTTTATTCGATATTTTCAAAATCAAAGTAACTATATTCTCAATAAGTAACGATCAGTAACTATGTATCGATACATAGATTGTGTATACATATACCCGTCTATACATTACATTTCCAGTCCTGTCAATAAAGCTTAACAATTGTGATTTGAATGCACATTATGTTGACCCGAGTATTAATAGCTGATCAGATAACATTACTGGACTAGCTAGTTAACTAGTTCTAGTAATATCACTGTGCTAGTTAGTTTTCGCGAAAGTCACTGCACTAGCTAGCCCTGCTGACGTCATTCTACTAGCAAAGTCTTGTTTACATCACTGTACTACCTAGTCCTGCTAACATCACTCTACTAGCAAGTCCTGCTAACATCACCATACAAGCAAATCTTACTAACATCACCATACTAGCAAGTCCTGCTAACATCACCATACTAGCAAGTCCTGCTAACATCACCATACTAGCAAGTCCTGCTAACATCACCATACTAGCAAGTCCTGCTAACATCACCATACTAGCAAGTCCTGCTAACATCACCATACTAGCAAGTCCTGCTAACATCACCATACTAGCAAGTCCTGCTAACATCACCATACTAGCAAGTCCTGCTAACATCACCATACTAGCAAGTCCCGCTGACATCACCATACTAGCAAGTCCTGCTAACATCACCATACTAGCAAGTCCCGCTGACAATGAGCCAATCCCGCTAGCATCGCTCTACTAGCTGGTCACATAACATCACCTTCGTATCCACCGAGAAAGATAGACACACACACACACACACACACACACTAAAATGAATCGCTCTAATACCGTTGTAGAGCGGAAGTTGATGCCCCCCCCCCCCGCTACAAGCCAAACTCATCAGCAGTAACGAGAAAAAAAAGAGAGAGAGAGAAAAGAAATCGCTTATTCACCTCATCCCAAGGAGGAAGTGTCATTTATCACACTACAGTTACCTGCAGGTTTTGCTCTCTCTCCCTCACCATCGTAGAAATGATCACATGACATTCAACTTACAAAATTGATAAAGTACACTAAGATATTTTTTATACACTTTCAAATATTTCCCCCTTCCCTCCCAACGACACACACACACACACACACACACACACACACACACACACATGATTAAAACTTATCTGTGCACATTATGTATCTAGCAAAGTGTAGCAACATAAGTGTAAAACATGTTGGCAATTGTCTACACCTACGCTACACAGCAGGTGTCAGCCTCAGTCGTCTATTCATTATCCCTCCTGCTAGTATTCTGACAGTGGTGTTATAGTGATAAATCTATATCTGATCTATATTATAGTGATATATCTATATCTGATCTATATTATAGTGATATATCTATATCTGATCTATATTATAGTGATATATCTATATCTGATCTATATTATAGTGATATATCTATATCTGATCTATATTATAGTGATATATCTATATCTGATCTATATTATAGTGATATATCTATATCTGATCTATATTATAGTGATATATCTATATCTGATCTATATTATAGTGATATATCTATATCTGATCTATATTATAGTGATATATCTATATCTGATCTATATTATAGTGATAGATCTATATCTGATCTATATTATAGTGATATATCTATATCTGATCTGTATTATAGTGATATATCTATATCTGATCTATATTATAGTGATATATCTATATCTGATCTATATTATAGTGATATATCTATATCTGATCTATATTATAGTGATAAATCTATATCTGATCTATATTATAGTGATATATCTATATCTGATCTGTATTATAGTGATATATCTATATCTGATCTATATTATAGTGATATATCTATATCTGATCTGTATTATAGTGATATATCTATATCTGATCTATATTATAGTGATATATCTATATCTGATCTGTATTATAGTGATATATCTATATCTGATCTATATTTTATTGATATATCTATATCTGATCTATATTTCATTGATATATCTATATCTGATCTATATTTTATTGATATATCTATATCTGATCTATATTTTATTGATATATCTATATCTGATCAATATTTCATTGATATATCTATATCTGATCTATATTTTATTGATATATCTATATCTGATCTATATTTTATTGAATATATCTATATCTGATCTGTATTTTATTAATATATCTATATCTGATCTATATTTTATTGATATATCTATATCTGATCTATATTTTATTGATATATCTATATCTGATCTATATCATAGTGAATTATTTATATCTCATCTATATTATAGTGATATATCTATATCTGATCTACATTTTATTGATATATCCATATCTGATCTGTATCATAGTGATATATTTATATCTCATCTATATTATAGTGATATATTTATATCTGATCTATATCATGTTGATATATCTATACCTGATCTATATTATAGTGATAAATCTATATCTGATTCGTTATGAAGAGAAATAAAAACGGACATGATCATAAGTACTGCTCGTTAGTACTACGTAGTTTTGTTACACTTGTACAGTGATGCCACATGTCTTTGTGATCAACTGTTGTACAGAGTGACTATCTTTCTGTCCTGTAACATATGTGAATATCTATATGATCTAGCATACTTAAAAACATCTATTCATTACCTCAGAGTATGTTTTCATTATAATCTCATAGGAGCTGAGATCTCCAACAAAAATTTTACATAACTATTATCTGTCTGTGGACGTTTAGTGAATCCATTTTTTGTAAATGTGTACAGTGTCCACTACTTTTTTACACTGTTCAGTGTTCCAAAATTTTTTGAAACATATCTTAAAACTTAAGGGACATCTTGTGGGACATCCCAGGGTTTTTTTACATTTACATGGCACATGCGGGGCTTACAGTTCCAAAAAAATTTTGACAACACAAGATGAAGCAGTCATATACACTCACAACACTAGCAGATATACTCACAACACAACACAAGATGAAGCAGTCATATACACTCACAACACTAGCAGACATACGCACTCACACACATAATTCTCGACAGGGGCAGAATTCAAGTCCCACTTGCTTCACAGTACTGAGACACAACGCTCATATAATCTCCAACAACTCATAACATGAGGGGCACAACTCATAACCATCTTTCACCATTGGTGCAGGAAGTCCTCCTATACAGGTGCCTCATAAAGCAAGTGGATAGATATAGCAATAGATCCCTCACAGTACAGGTGGCCAAGCGTGTATTCAGATCCACGACAGAAGTTTTTTTTTTTTCAGATTTACTTAAACACTTCTCACAGAAGGAGCCAGATACACACATACCTTCCCATACAGTAACTCATAAATACCTTGGGAAATGGTTGATTGCAATCACGCGTTTATCAAGTGACAGACGATGGACTCGTTACTATACGCAGACAGACACAGCCCTTCAAACCTCACAACATAGGTCGACATAGTTATACACATACGTGTCATGAATCATTGGTATCAACACATGCATTCTCACAATGCATGCACAGACATTCTTATATGACCTAAGAAAAAAAATGCAAAATAATGTACAGATTACTGCAGTACCAGAATGTTTAATTTTATCGATATAAAGATATTCAAAAAAAATTTCTCCCTTTTGTTTTTCCGCTGCGTATGTCGCCTTATTACTGTATAGCATCATAACCAATATCATGCGTGATAGAAACTTAATACCTCACTAACATGGAAATGTTTTCGCTGGTGTATTTACACCAGTCATCAGTATCGACCGCTTTTGGTCGAACTGTACGTCTTTATGTACTTATATACAGCGTTACTAATGTTATCTGTAAATATGTGTACATGCACGGGAGGTCTATGTACACAGGATGAGCTCAGGTGAAAATACAATGTGTACTGTACACTGAACTGGACACCTCGGGTGCAGCGATACAGTTTAACTCCGGCCTTGGTGTAAGGCTTAGGACTCTCGGTGTTTGATCCTGGCCTTACCTTCATCCCGCCCTTGTGTCCAAGTACACAAGCCCTTCCTTTAGTCCGTGGCTTCACCTCATCCCCCAGTCTGCGGCAATGGTTCAGCAGCTCGTCATGTCCGTGGCTTCCATCCGTCCTTTAGCTTCTAACACAAGCTCGACCGTGGCACTGATCGCGGTCAAAGCTCGTCCCTCACACCCAAGACACTATGGTCCTTCCTTAAATCCGTGTCACTGGTCCGTCCTCTGTCCTTGTCAGCGATCCCCGCCTCAGACTGACACTGGTCCTTGCTGTACGTGACTGGCCTATATATCCCAGCTAGGTCCTGGCCGTCAGCCAGCTCCTCATCCTACATCAGCGATGGCCTTCTCGTGTCCCCCTAAAGTAGGTTCCCAGTCCTCAGTTTGTGTGTCGGTGATCAAACGCTATACTTTAGCCGCTGTCACTCGCCCTTCCCTCACTCCCTCGCTAACCCGCTCGTCAGCCTGAGCAACGCTACAGCTTCGGCTTCGTCAGTGAAAGACAGTCCAGTCTGTTCCATAGGATTGTACACTGGCTGATCAATGCGTTTGCCCGGCGAGAGTATTGCGTCCACCGCAGGGCAGTGGTTGCACCAGATGACGCTCGACGTTAGTTTTCTGGGGTACTAATACGAGGCTTCCTTGGTGCTATCATCCATATCACTATCCCACGAAGAAGAGTATGATTAAACTGGACGAAAGGATCACGGTTGACGATCTTGTCCAGCAGCCGCTTTTGCTCCAACAAGACTTGTGGTTGAGAGAGTTTCTAACTCAACGTATGTCCAAAACTCTTTATTGTGTCTATTCTTTCTTTAAGATTCCCACCCTCAGAGTGCCGTGAAGAAATAACTGACTCATCCAAACCTTAATCACATATGAAGGCCTTACCTTAAATGCTGATGAATCCACAAGAGAAATTTTCAATCGTTTTAATCTACAACGTTAGGCATTTAGTTTCAGATTATATGATAAATGAACATCTAGGGAGCATATGATTAATAAAAGCCTCTATACACAACAATGGGCTTTGATTCGTTAATATAGACGAAACAGTGTTGATCCCTGAAGAGTCATGTAAGATTAAAAAGGATTTCCCTCCTTTTGTTCGTCTGTTTTGATCAACAGAGCCAAAATGTCGCGGAAGCAATACTCATTTTAAGGAGCCACAGGAAAGATCTCTTGATCTGGGTCGTGGAGACTATCGTCGTCTGTCTTATCTCTAGCCCAAGTTCTCTTATGATATGTGAGGAAGTAGCGACAAAGGATCATCGGGAATGAACAGGTACAAAGGGTCAGCTTGGGGCTGTACAGACGGACTGTCACCCACACTTCTCTCTCCTCCTCTCACAGACACGCCAAGCACCAACCACTCTTCTCCTCCTCCTCTCACATACAGGCGAAGAAGCACCTGACACTCTCACCCCATACACTCTTACATCTCTCTCTCTCTCTCTCTCTCTCTCTCTCTCTCTCTCTCTCTCTCTCTCTCTCTCTCTCTCTCTCTCTCTCTCATACAGACGAAACAACAGCACAGTAGCATCACCACCTGCTCTCACATCTCTCCCCTCACTCTCCCACATATACAGATGAACAACACCAGCGCATATCATCACCAGCTACACTCATCCATCTCCCATACCTCTTCCCCCTTCCCAGTTTTACATACAGACAAACATATATGCATAACACCAACTGCCACACGGATGACACACACACACACACACACTCACCACATCTCCCTCCTTAACATAATCATTTCCACATAAAGTCATCTAATCCAAAAAACACAGTTGTTTGCATTTAAAATATACATATATACATACACAAATATCTGCAGTGATGTACACCCAGTAAAAAAATTATTCGGCACTCTTATGGTGTGATGCAATATGACACACCACACGAAAATTTTTGAAAAAAAAAACCCAAAGTACGTCGCATGGTCGGTATTCTAGTCTGCTGAGTTGCCAGTTACTCTGTAGCTTGCGACTTGTAGCTTGTGACTGGGTTACCATATCACAGTGGTCCTTCGTGTAGAATGTGCTTTATAAAACCAATTATTCCTCATGATACAAATTGACCACGACAAGAACGTTCACAGCAACAATACACTTGCATCTATTCTTGCTACAGACAGACTTAGTCACAGAGTATTAGATATAATTGTTGATCGGTCATGTGCTTGATAGGAAAGGTAAACACGTTTCACCAGATGGTATTATACTTTTAATTCTATCAATAGTTAGTGTAGGAACCTCCACCTGCAGCTAGGACACACACAGGGTTTAACTTCTCTGACATGGATGCTCACATAGTCTGGAGCAGTGTGTGAGTGTGTGTGTGTGTGTCTGGACACTCTAACCAGCCTAGCCATTTCACCGTCGCTGAGGCGCCACACTGTGTGTTGCTGAGGTGATCGCTGCTGCAGTGTGTCTTCTCCCCAGGTTTTCACCTCGTCTAACTTAGCTATGATGCGATTCGAAGCTCAGCTCAATGCAAGTTGAACCAGTTCCGTTTCCAACCGATACGTTGCGATAAGTTGTATCCAGATGATGAAACTCTCGTGGTAAAAGCCTTTACTAATACTAGCGTTCTTTGTCTCGCATGAATTTCCACTAACAATCATCCGGGTCCTCGTGGAGCTACTCATATCATAACAGTTTGGTAGACTAAAGCAATGTCATTCCTCATTTCGTGACTCATTCCCTGTTTCATAATCATACCAGCGCTGTACATAATGTTCTATCACAATTACGAGACACAAATATCATGTGTTGTTTACGCATGTGGTCTTATGTTCCTTGTACGTTTACAAACTTTCCATCATCTACACTTTGTGATGGTGTGGGTTTTATTATGCCCCTGCATCTCATAACGCAAGAAATCCCTCAATGGCAACTGATTCTTTAGTTACCATACGCACAATACAGATTGTGTGTGGGTTTGATTACTATATTGCAAAGGGTAATATGCTCTGCCGTTTAGCGGAGTTTCGCACTAATACTCTACATATTCCTGTTTAATAACCGGTAAAGACGACACGGGGCTACAGCAAGCATCATTTTACTTTCATACACACACACACACACACACACACACACACACAGGCAGAGAGAGAGAGAGAGAGAGACAGGGGTACCAACCACGCCAGTAACCAGTGTGGGGCGTATCAAAGCCAAATGTGCCGAATGATGTTTAATGGATATACACACATCCATATTCACATATATATATATATATATATATATATATATATATATATATATATATATATATATATATATATATATATATCCTATACTGTTGTTAGCAGACTGTCTGCAGTTCATAGTAGTGCGAGCAAAGAGTCACCATCTACAAAGATACAACATTACCAGCGGACGTGAAGAAGTACAATCTTGTCAAGGATAGTTCTTGTCTGCGAGGAGTCAAACATTTCCCTGATCCCATAAAGAGGGATCGTAGGATTGTATACTATTCATACTGATTCACTTCCTGCCCCACAGGATCCCTTCTGTCTTGAAGGAACGCCCTCAGCACTCAGGAGAGCCAGCTGGTGAAGTCCATCGGAGGAGAGGAGAGGAACAGGTCATCAAGTGTCGTGATGTGTGTATTTCTATGTCGCGGGAGTGCGGGGTATCGGATCAGCAAGCGGTGTGTGTGTCTTCTACCTTGTGGTGGTTGCATCGCGGGCATGTAGGGTCCCAGGGACGTCTTCAGTCAGTCAGTGTCAGTGATGATGTAGAAGTGGGTGATGTCCAGAGCGTAAAGGAGAAAGTGTGACTCGTGTATTCATGGGGAGTTTAGGTTCCGGAAAAAAAAAAGAGAGTGTGTCTGTCTGGTGATGTAGTGTGGAAGACTGAGTTGGGAGGGAGGCGGTTGTTGTTCAAGTGCTGGTCGGGTCATTCAGTGTGTGTGTGTGTGTGTGTGTGTGTGTGTTACCTTTGCTGGTGTTGGAGAGGGAGGGATGTATGTGAGTGGAGGTTGCTGCAGAGAGAGAGAGAGAGAGAGAGAGAGAGAGAGAGAGAGAGAGAGAGAGAGAGAGAGGCAGAGAGGAGTATACTCGTTTCTTTTGCTCTTGACGGTTTTTGGTTAGTTATAGAGTAGTAGGGAATTTAACGGTGCCTAACTTGAGGTCACATTCCAAGTGGAGAATCGACTGTGGTGAGAGAGATGTGAACCCTAATCATTGGATGATAAAAGAGTACAGTATCACCGACGAATTCTCACCACAAAGGAGGCTATCATTTCCCTGCTACTGATTGTAGCGCAGCCTTGAAGCAGCCAGAGTCCCGTGAAATGGATTCTGGGGTTATCAGATTGAAAAGCAATCATATATATATATATATATATATATATATATATATATATATATATATATATATATATATATATATATATATATATGTAAAGGTGTGCATATATTTATGTATATTCTCATAATAAATGCACACACATATGGACTAACACACACACACACACACACACACACACACACACACACGTGTGTATATATATATATATATATATATATATATATATATATATATATATATATATATATATATATATATATATGTGTATTGATACCATAATATAACAACAAATAAGGAGTCCAAAGAAAATCTCTCCAATGGATATAGTAGACACTTGTTTGTTTTATCCCTGGATGAATGGATTATAAATAGTCATCCATCATCTTGCATACATTGTGGATAATGATCCTACACAAGACCCGATATTGTAACAAGAAATTTAGGCTGATTATCACGATTATATGTAATGGCAAAGTCAGTAGCAAGATTTAGTGCAAAAGTACACAAAACATGATGCATACACAAAATTTCTCCTAGTCAAAATATATATATATATATATATATATATATATATATATATATATATATATATATATATATATATATATATATATATATATATATATATATAAATATATATATATATATATATATATTATCCCTGGGGATAGGGGAGAAAGAATACTTCCCACGTGTTCCCTGCGTGTCGTAGAAGGCGACTAAAAGGGGAGGGAGCGTGGGGCTGGAAATCCTCCCCTCTCATCATTTTTTTTCTTTTTTTTTTCCAAAAGAAGGAACAGAGAAGGGGGCCAGGTGAGGATATTCCCTCAGAGGCCCAGTCCTCTGTTCTTGACGCTACCTCGCTAACGCGGGAAATGGCGAATAGTTTGAAAGAAAGATATATATATATATATATATATATATATATATATATATATATATATATATATATATATATAATTGATAGATCGATAGATAGATAGATATATACTCAACTCCCCACCCACCCCTCCCCTCTCCTCTCCCCTCGTCTCATACTCCCCTCCCTAATGTAGCGGTTTAGCGCTATCATGACCCCGCGAGCCACACAACCTGAGCAGACAAGGCTGAGGGCCGAGTGAGAGAGTGAGAGAGGCTGAGGAAGAAACCGCTTAACAACAACAACAACAACAACAAGAACAACCGTAGGGGAGGAGGTTCCAAGAGCGGCTGGGGATCAGCTGGAGGCGTGGCTGTGTCTGGGGCGAGGGTGTGGGAACACACACACACACACACACACACACACACACACACACACACACATATACGGGGCCAAGTGCCAAGCTGCCCAGCCTACACACACCAGGTGAGAGAGAGAGAGAGAGAGAGAGAGAGAGAGAGAGAGAGAGAGAGAGAGAGAGAGAGAGAGAGAGAGAGAGAGAGAACACTACAGGACATCCCCTCTGTATCTAAGAGTCGCACATGGCACGTAACTTCAACGGCGAAGGTTAGAAAATTAACAGCTAAAACTCGTCCAAAAGCAGTGACAATATTATTCATATTATTTTTTGTTTCCCCCGACATGACCTTGGGACGTAAATGACGAAGAATGTGAAGAATCACCTTTCGGTCTGTGTGATGAACGTCTTAGTTATTCAGATGAAGTAATCAAATGTAACTATCATAATGAACTTTGAAAAAATCACATGTTTTCTCTTGCATTCACGAGAGAATGTTTGACGTGACAGTATTAATAGTTACTAGTGTATATATATATATATATATGTGTATATATATATATATATATATATATATATATATATATATATATATATATGTATATATATATATATATATATATATATATATATATATATATATATATATATATATAGCTGTGGGGTGGGGGGGGGGTAAGACTCCAGACTGGTAGTCTAAAGAGTTCATTTTCCTTAAGCTCTATCGTAAACACTTCACCACACCTGGTCACTGAGCCCCTAAGTTCGAAGGCTTACTATCTCACTTACAAAATAATATCATATATATATATATATATATATATATATATATATATATATATATATATATATATATGTACATACATATATATATTTATATATAAATTAGAGGGATGATATTCTTAGCACACCCTGATTGGCCGGGGACGCTGACCCTAATGAGGGTGTGGGGAAGTCGCTGTCCCCATTGGGCGAGGGTGTGGGTAAATTAACAATGGCCGTCGTCACGGTCGTCGTGGAGTTGGGCTTACTGACTGCCACCACGCTCGGGGCGGCACCTGGGCTGCTGGAGGCGCTGGTGGCAGTGTTGGTGTTGGTGGTGGTGATGGCGGTCGGGTGGAGAGGGACCTGCTGGTTCAGCAGACCCCACCCGCTTCTGTCGGTGGCAGCCGTGGTGTTGAGGAGCGTCTTCTCGCGGACGTGGATTTCGTTTAGTTCCTCGTCATACCCGCGTTCTGCGCCGGTGCCGCCTTTACGCTGTAAGATAAAGTGTGGTGAGGGTAGTGTCGCCAGAGACGAGAGGGAGGGAGTTGAGAAGCACCTCACTTGTAGGCGCGAGCATCGCATGCATAGACCTCTTAAGTAAAGGCCTCACAGAAACTACTTATCATCTTCAAAAAAAAAGTTTAAAAAGTATTTGCATCTTATGGTAAAAGTATGTGAACTAAAATTCCATGCTATTTTACTTCTTTATGCTTAACTATAAGAGCACACAGTAGGAACTATAGTGATATAGGAGTATGTTCATGCACAAGCAGTAGCATTTTGAATGTAAAGTTATAGAAGCCTCCATTTGTCATTTATTTTCTTCATCAAAATCTTACTTTTGTACTGAACTAGACGATGGAAAGGAATAAATACTGTATCATGCTTTCAGAGAACAATATGATTATTTTTCATTATATTTAATTATTATATACAAAATAAAACAATGTCTTTGATAAATTATATATATATATATATATATATATATATATATATATATATATATATATATATATATATATATATATATATATATATATATATATATATATATATATATATATATAAATGAGGCATGTAAAAGACCATAATATTGTGTCTATATCTACAGCGGTTGAACTTCTACTTGTCTTGCTGAGAGATTCATTCAACATGGCCAAGACTAACTTAAATTTAGTTTGCAGTATTGGCCTACTGGTGCCTAGAGAAGGATTCTCCAGCTAGTGAGAGGGCTATCAAAGCCTAATCCAGAAGAAGAGAATTAAGCAAGCCAAACTAAATGAAGACAGAAATAAAGAGAGAAAAAAGAATAGAACGACTCAAACCAAAGACAAACACGGGTGACAAATGAAAAACAAATGAATAAAACAACAGCAATAAAGCCAGCGAACAGAAAACGGATGTAAAGAAAAAATGTAGTCAATTAAATACAATATAATATAATATATATATATATATATATATATATATATATATATATATATATATATATATATATATATATATATATATATATATATATATATCAAGCAAACTCTGGGTGTAGATAGAGTGCGGGAGTTTCAAATTTAGTGAACAATGAGAAAGGAGAGACAGAGTCCGTATGAAGACTTCTCGTACCACACATTCTCCCTCATCCTCTTCATAAAGACATTGGAAACCTGCCACCCAGACAGTTGCTACATGCACAGCTCAGTGATCAAAAGAAGGAAAAATATACGGTAAGAATATATATATATATATATATATATATATATATATATATATATATATATATATATATATATATATATATATATATATATATATATTGTTTTTAAAGATGAGAGAGAATTCGTAATGGATTTTGTCACTGAGATCCTCAAAATCAAAACTGGAATAAGCGTTTTATGAACAAAACTGTGTTTGCCATATTTGCAAAGGATTGTGTGTGTCTGTGTATCTGTGTGTATGTGCGTTTGTGTGTCCACACACACACACGTACACACACACAATCAAGATTAGATATTTACGAAATAGAGCGAGAAAAATTTACGAAAAGAATGAAGAAAGCTTCGAATGACATTTAAACTCTTTACATGTCTAAAAGAAAAGAAAAATAAATGTATACATTTATCAATACATATGAGTGAGAAAAATTTTCATAAATATGTATTTCCAAGCAACTTTCAAACACATTTAAAACACTGCAGAGAGAAAAATAAGTTTTGGGCAAACACATGCGATAATAGAAGGTTTCTTTAAGTCGAAAAATCTTTGAAGAAATAATACGAGTGAATAACTTACAAAATTCCGCCAGAAATGTATAAAACAAATTTGATATTACTAGAATTAAGTCTCAGCAATAACAAAAAAGATCAAGAAAAAAATATGCATATAGAAAAAATGCTAATATATATTCAGCATCGTTTACGTATTAACCTACACACACACACACACACACACACACACACACACACACACACACACATACAGGTTAAGAGCCAACTAACTAATTATGATACATCTGGCTTTCCTAATAACATCTCTTGCATTATAATTGGGTAACATCAGTCTGCTATACACTCTTGTACGTACACTGTAGAGTTGGTCGAAACCTACAACGAAGTATGAACAGGATGTAGTGTCTTTCTACATCGCTCAGTATCAAAAAACAAAGAAAAATAGTTGAAATGTTCTTTTCACACAAAGCATCTAAATCTGGAGCATTAGTAAGAGCTATTTCTTGGGAGTATATTCTTCTGAATGGTGAAAAAGATGTCCACATTTTATATGATTCAGTAAAACGTAGATTCCTATATATTCTAAGGCTTCAAACGAGTCGTTTACTCGTTATCTAACAACGTAACTTTTATCATTTACCTTATCGTCAGGCATCAACTTTACATGTTTGATGTTCACACAATAAAAGCAACAAGGGACTTAGGCTATGTGACCTTGAAATAGATAACTGTATAATTCAAGGTCAGTCGCTATGCCATAAAGTGTATGATTTACATGTCCTATGTAAATGAGGGGCAATCGTTAAGCCTTTAACTCTATGATTTACATATCCTATGTAAATGAGGGGCAATCACTAAGCCATTTAGCTTTATGGTAATGAGGTAAAACATTTACAGTACACGGTCTAGACAGAGATCTCGCTGCCACTCTGTTCCATTACTTATAAACTACTTATAAACTTCACTTTTGAATGATCTTGGTGGATCTATGATCCGTCTTCATCTCAAATCATGAACACGATCCAAAGTTCATCTCAAATCACGAACGCGATCCAAAGTTCATCTCAAATCATGAACACGATCCAAAGTTCATCTCAAATCACGAACGCGATCTAAAGTTCATCTCAAATCATGAACACGATCCAAAGTTCATCTCAAATCACGAACGCGATCCAAAGTTCATCTCAAATCATGAAAACGATCCAAAGTTCATCTCAAATCGTGAACGCGATCCAAAGTTCATCCCAAATCAAAGACGCAAGCAATACCCGCAGCTGGACAATCGTTCGTGAAATGGTAGACTTTTGTAAGACTTTTCGGTGACACGACTCACACAGGTGTCCTTGCACGGCTCACAGGCACAGGTGTTCTTACAATTAATGCATCATGCTCGACAAACGGAAAAAAAAGAAAAGAAATATCACTCATTGGAAGATGTTTACTCCTGGTCAGCATTTATGTTCTCAGTCTTGGGTTAGAATTTTATCGGTGAAGCATAAGCTCTTGGTCAGAGAACCTCTATGTGTGCACAGAGGATACCTCTACTTACGTTCCTACGAAATATCCACCAAGATATTGTGTGTTTTCTAAAAGTATAAGAAAAGAAACTATTTCAAGGGAAATAAAATTTTCCTTATCTCGATGTTTTATGTAAAAGAATATTTCTCTTATCTTTTCCATTAAGTCTAATGTAAGACAGATTGAATTTCTTTGACTTATTTGTAGTTTTCACCAGTTCTCCAGCAGATGTTACGTGCAACTGTTTCTCTCCATCTCTTACGAATTTCATCGCTTATCAAGGAAATGTTCTAGAATGATTCA
The DNA here is from genome assembly GCF_036320965.1 of Panulirus ornatus. NCBI lineage: Eukaryota > Metazoa > Arthropoda > Malacostraca > Decapoda > Palinuridae > Panulirus > Panulirus ornatus. The sequence goes on along the minus strand of NC_092225.1, from coordinate 69,607,883 downwards.
GTCTACTGAGTCTCACTCCTTTAGGTAATTCAGACTTCCAAATCTCTTTACCTCCTTAAAAAAAAAAAAAAAAAGATCATTCTCTCTTCACATTTTCATTCATGCTTCTTCTTTGGTCCTCACTTTCAATCCTTTCATTTACATGCATCGATTTTTTTTTTTCAACATTTCTGATGTGGACTTTATATGTTCTAATCTTTACTGATAAGCCTTTCTTTTCCTTTACTCTCTTCCGGACAATTGCCCTTGTTATTGCTTTCTCTCCTCAAACATCTTCATTCCACCACACTGTACCTTTCGTTCCAAACAGACTCATCCAGTACCAAATTTCTCTATGGCAACTTTAGTCATTGTCTCCATACCATCACCTTCCACTGTTTCATCCACGTATATCTCTCAGTTTCCCTATCAACCATTCCCATAAGTTGATCTCTATAGTTTCAATAACCATCTCTTCGAGGAACCATACCATGGAAATGTTTATAGTCTTAGACTATATTTTGAACGCCTGAAGGAGGTGGTTGGTTGGTCATACCTTGACGCTGCCGTCCTTAACGACCTTGACAGGTGATTGGTCAAACTCCCATATATAACTAACCCATAAACCAACCTTCCTACCATCCTGTCTAACCAAACCTCTTGGCATTCTTCATTCTGATTCCACACCTTTCCAGATGCGGAGCTAAACAACCATTTTCCTTTCCGCATGTGTCTGATGAGCCCCCACTGACCCCTTTCATCATACATCACATGTACATAATGCATACATACTAGGTCATACTTCCCTTACAAGACACGTATCAGCCATGTTCTTGCCTTCCCTCTATAGAGTATCATGTTGCTTTACAATACGCGCCCTTATGTTTCAAGTGACTTGTAAATGAAATTGGATCTGTCTGATGTATTTCATGACAGATATGACGATTCTGGTGACGAGAAAGTGTTTTGGACACCCGCTTGTGAACGATTGTATTCTACTTTACAATATCATCTCATCCAAGGTGGGAAAACATTTCGATCAGGAGAAAAACGTGGGGTTATGTTCAATTCAGGTTTTAAGGAAAATCGAAAACCCGATCTACCGTTTCGTCTGCCAGCAAAAATCAACAAATCTCGATAAATGCAGGAAACTTGTCCAAAACTTGATTAAGAAATAGGATCAAGGGCGCGAGAGTAAAGTCAACCAACATCTTGTCTTGTCTGTATCTATATACCACGCGAACTAAGGATATCCCTTACGTTAAAAGAGTATCTGCTTTACACCACTGGCATCTGCTCACATGACACACACTACACTAACTCTTTCACCAGTGCTGTTCTGTCTTGGGACTCCTATATCTATTTATCATTACTATTTCATTTCTTATTCATCCATCTAAGTTACCCATTATGCAACATCTCTCCCATAAAGCGATACTATAAACAACCTATTTTTAACTCTCTGTAGATGGTATTCTGATCCTCCTTCATTCTATTGTTGCAGAACATATAAGTGGCCATTACATCTGATCTACAATAATCCAGTTGAGTTCTATCCATGGTTGATCTCGAGCTGAAATGCTGTTAGTATCTGATACTACTACATATATTTTCAGCCAACTAATCAATGAAACACACCTGGTCTGATACACTACACTTCATTCCATTGAGAATTCTATCCCAGTCTTGTCTCACGTGCAGGTGACCTATGTATCTGGTCCCCTTCCTACATGTCTATACTACTGTTCTCCACCTTGCACACGTCATTTAGCATTTCGCTTCATGTTCTCTTCAAACACACCTTTTTCAAAGCGGTTCTCATTTCATCTAGTAGTCTCTCTCTCTCTCTCTCTCTCTCTCTCTCTCTCTCTCTCTCTCTCTCTCTCTCTCTCTCTCTCTCTCTCTCTCTCTCTCTCTCTCTCTCTCTCTCTCTCTCTCTCTCTCTCTCTCTCTCTCAGTTCAAGCGCAACACTGCTGGTTAGACTCAATCACCCAGTTGTGGTGGGTCGATTACAATTTACAGAATTCAAGATTTTGTACATTTATTCACGGAAAATGTGAAATGGGATTATGATCAGCTTCAGAGTAAATTCACGAGAGCTGACGTAACTCAGACAAACGTAGGAAGACCTCTCATACTGTAGGTTAAGGTCGGGTTAAGTTCAGTTAGTCTAGATGAAGTACAATCTTCCATATATCTTAAGAAACTGAAATCAAACATGTAAGGAAAAGTGATTCATTGGTGCCGTGGAGAAGATATTCTTGTACCTCACAGGAAAGATGAAAGAAGATACTCCAAGCGTTCTTGTCTATTCTAACATCCCCTCAGGGGGAATATGATCCCTGAAAGCCTGGTAAACTGGCTAAGTCAACTTCATAGCCAGAGTCCTATTAGAGGCTTCACCTCCAACATCCTCAAGATCTACAGCGGAACACCCCATGATGCAGTTCTTTCTTCAACCCTCTTCATTCTCTTCCCACACAACCTCTCTTCATCCCCTACAAACCACAGTGTGAAGGTCCTTTCATACGTACATGTCCTCACAGTCATATACACCGCTCATAAAATCAACAAACTTGCAACACTACACCATGAAACTAGAGCATTACCTTGCTCTAACGATAACGACTGCGCCCTTAGAGAAGCCCAATGTTTACATTCTTAATCCATAACAAACATAAATTCAACCTACAGCCTCCCATAGTAATGACTGACCAACCACTTCCATCTAAAAAAAAAAAAGTGTAGGCATCACATGAGACTCAAACTTGACCTTTCCCCACAAAATGGACATCAGCATAAAGACTATAAACAAAATAGATGCTCTCAGACCTGACACTAGTAATTTCGAATAAGAAAAAGAATCAATCCGTGTCCTCTATGGATAATACATTCAACCTTGCCTATACTACGCTTCAAATTGGTCATCCACCCTTTCAATTAGCATACATAAGAAAAGCTACAAACTACTACGCTCAAACCCACAAAAGAAAAGGAAAACACTCAGAAATATCATCGACTGCTTAACCACTACAAAGATCCGGCACTTGCACACTGAAACCAAAATGCTTCCAATACTGTCACACTTCAACTTGCAGAACTTCATCACCAACAATCAACCTATGAATACCCTCCACCCTCCATAACAAGCCCAGTGTACCCTCCACCCTCCTTAGCAAACCCAGTATCATCAAGTGTATTCACTATGTAATGGCTCGATAAACACTGAACAATCGCCCAAAACTCACTCTTGACAATATCCATTCCACTAGAAATAAAAGTATCTGAATCTACGCTCCCTAGACATGCATGAGTTACACTTTCAAATCAGTGCACTGGACATTAACCATTTGTCCCACTTCACTAAATAGGTATCTAAACTTAGTAACATTAATACAAGATTATATATCTCATAAACTAATCAAACCTAACCCAACCTTGGCCGACTTGATTATCTAATTTAAACTTAATTTTCATCTCTTTTTTTTTGTCAATACATGTTACTTAGTGTAATATTAGACCTAAAATGTTTCAACCAATCTAGCTTAACCGGCAAATTTGACTAATGGATTAAACACACACACACACACACACACACACACACACACACACACACACACACAGAGACACACACATACACACACACACACACAGACACACACACACATATATATATATCCCTGGGGATATGGAAATAAAAAGTGTCAACAACGGTTGAAAGAGGAGGCCGACGGTGAGGTAAGTAGTGGAGTTATAACCCTCACTTCATTCGTTATCACCTCCAAGAAACAGGTGCGGAAGAAAGAGCCAAGCGAGGATTTCCCCTGGAAGGTCCAGGCTGGGGTTGTCTGAGTTATCGTAGATATAACCAGGATGAGAAAGGAGAAACAGATAGGTGTTATGTTTGGGTAGAGGAACCTGTGTGTTCTGACTCTGAGTGACACTAGATTGTAGAGGAAGGGTTTGGGATGGATCGAGGATGCTCGGTGGGTAAAGTATGGAATTAGTGAGAGGGCAGAACCGGTAGAACGGGATGGCACATTTGATGGAGGAGGAAAAGCGAGGCCAAGCTCAAGGGTGTGAGGAAGGGAGCTCAAAGGTGATTGTAGGTTAGAATGAAGTTCCGACTACGCGAGTTTGGTTTATGTTACTGCTTATGCATCTCGTAATGAGAGGAGTGAAGTAGAGAGGTGTGTTTTTTGGGAGAAGCTGATACAGCTTTTTTGACAGTTCTAATGCAAGGGGCAGAACCCTGGTGCCTGGGGATATGAATGCAAGAGTGGGTGATGTGTTATTTGAAGATATAACTGGGGGGTTGCATGGGGGTATCATTTGTAAGTGAATAGTAAAAAGATCTTATCGAATAGCTTGCTGAACGAGGAATGGTGATCAGGATATACTTGGCTCAAGACTAAATGCAAAAGAAAGCAAACACTTGTGAATAGACTTTGTGGTAATAGAGTATTATTGGAATATATACTGATTGATAAGAGTTTATAGAGGAGGTTGTTGGATATAAATGTGCTGAGAGAGAACAGGAGAAGAAGGGAAGGATAAAGTCCTGTGTGACTTAAGGAGCATGTGGAAGGACATACCAGTGTCTGTTAGAGCAAAGATGGGTATGCTTGAAGTGTTTCAGCGGCGAAAGTGTTGTATGGACGTGAGTCTTGGGCCTTGAACACAAACGAAAGGAAGAGCGTAGATGTTTAGGAAGTAAAAGCTCTGAGGACAATGTGTGGTGTGAGGCAGTTTGATAGAATAAGAAATAACAGGGTCAAAGAGAGCTGTGATGTTGAGCGCAGTCTGATGGAGGGAGCTAACTCAGGGTTTGATGAACAGGTTCGGATGGTTCAGATATATGAAGAGGATGTGGGAAGAACGACTTACGACCGTACCTATGTGTTAGATGAGGAGAGAAGATGGAGAAAGACAAAAAAACAAAAGATAGAAGGATCAGAGTCTGTACAGTCAGTAGGGTGAGAGGCGTGCACGGGATAGAACAAATTGAATCGATGTGGTATATGGGGACTACGTGCTGTCTGTATGCTAAAGCAGGAAATACGAAGCAGTCAGGGTAAGTCATGAAATCGAGCTTTGTTATGGATAGAAAGCTCTGGTTTCAGCATCTTAAACAAGGCACCTAGGGAGTGTGCGTGTGCAAATGAAGCCGTTGTTCGTTTGTTTCTTAGGTTACCTAATTGATGCGAGAAAAAGGGTAAGGGAAAAGCAAAACAATAACAAATTTATATATATATATATATATATATATATAAATATATATATATATATATATATATATATATATATATATATATATATATATATATATATATATATATATATATATATATATATTATCAAAATGGAGGTTCTCTTCGCCTAACTACCCACTACCTACTTAGATGGAATACTATAGTGTTGCAAAGCTCCTCCAGCTCTGACACAGGACTTAAGACGATATGTAACTTGCTTCTCATCGCTAGGTAGCTGTACTGAGTGAATCGATTAAATGGCTTGCATTCCCTCGTTAGGTAACTATGCTGAGGCACTGAAATAGAAAGCTGGCTTCTGTTTCGTCTTTCGTTGATTCGCTGAACTGTGAGGTAGGTAAATGGTAGATCATTTTCCTCATTATTTCCGCCTCTCCACACCATTTGCTACTAGTATATCTTGTGGTCCCAAGGCCCTATATCCAATGTCTGAAATAGTAAACCTTTCTTGACTCTTGGAAATACGCTTACGTCAAGCCCGTTCCAACGAGAAATCTTTTTAACTCGTCCAAATATCGTCCCATCCCTCTAAACTGTGATATCAATAAAAGTCCTCGAAACTTATATTTCTTACTTAGGCATCAAACACAACATTTCCTTCTTTCTAATTACTAGCACAGCTTTGGCAGTATAAACTCACTGTTGATGATTTTCTCCTAGGTGACCCAGTTCTCGTCATCCATTCTGTGAAGGATTTTGATGAATCAGTCGTCACTGTCCATGAGATGATACGAAGCGCTTCACAAGGTTTGGCCACAAGCCTTCGCTTTCTAAAAATTTCTTCATATGGCTTTTCTTTTTCCCGACTTTCTCAGTTTTCTTATACATAACGTCCTGATAAGACGTTTCATCTCGAAAGTCGTTGATGACGGAACCCACCTCCCTCATCCTACCAGCAGCGGTGTTGCTCAGCGTTCTTCCGTCCCCCCGACACTCATCACCTCTTCACGCAGCCTCTAACCCTATTCACTTATTACATGCTCATCACTCCACTCTGCAGTCTTCAACCCGCTCTCCCTAATCTCCTCATTCCAATACTTGTTCTCTTCTTGTTCTCGCACTGAACATAATTTGTTCCGTTCAAACTTGTGAAGAAAATCCAACCATGTGAAACAGTAGCTAGGTTACAATAACAGAACACAAACACATAGTCTGTACTCGTGTCTCCAATGTTCAGGTTCAGAAAACCATGTATTCAACGCTTGAACAGCAACACCATACCCTCCACTCCGTCTTGGGAACCCCTCAATATAAGCTTCAACAAAAACTCTGTGTACCAGAATGATAATTCATCTGATAACAAAGCGTATCCTCCATCCCAAACAAAACTAACTCGATATCTACGACGGCTCTGCTATGTTTTTTCTTCGTTAGTATCAAAAGATTTCTTCCGGATTGAATCATCAGCTATCACCTCTCTTCGTCTGTCCATTTCTGTTCTCTCTCTCTCTCTCTCTCTCTCTCTCTCTCTCTCTCTCTCTCTCTCTCTCTCTCTCTCTCTCTCTCTCTCTCTCTCTCTCTCTCTCTCTCTCTCTCTCTCTCTCTCTCTCTCTCTCTCTCTCTCTTTTCCGTTTTGCTTTCATGGGTATTACTTTAGGAGGTTATTGAGAAAGTTCATAGATATCGGGGTTGTAAAGAGTCATATTGTAGACCCAGTATCATATCTACATTAAGACGGGCTTCTTCTTGTAAGTGTATCTACTTGCACGGTGTCACAGTCATTGACATAATCACTTATCATTTATCATAACCGTATAAAGTAACTTTAAATTCTTTATTCCTTTACAAGCCAGTTCATTCTTGTTAAATTGTTACTAGTTACTTTAATAATGCTACTGATTACCTTTGGTAAGTCATTACCATGATAAACTTAACGACAACTGTAGCCACAAAGGAAATCACAGACGTTATCATCAGTTCATTGTAAAGGGAATATACAAAAAGCCTTCATACTCCCTCCCATATCAAGTCTTTATTATCTGCTCTAAAACAGTTAATGACAATAGCAATTCCACCAACAGGTTTTACTTAATCACTTTCGTAATGACACTATGATAACCTCTCATCACTAAACGTCAGAGGAAACATCGCTATGATCTATAATTCTGGCATGTCTTTCGTATGTCGTACAGCTAGTGGAGGTGAGGGTGTATGCTCTGTGTGTGTGTGTGTGTGTGTATGATACTCCTACTTGACAGATCCCCAGAGTGAGTGAGAGCACGAAGACCACATCACTGGTGCTGGGATATCAGCTGAGCCAAGGCAATAAACGAGTGTCTTCAATGTCTCACAAATATTTTCACGAACGTAAATCGTGTGTAATGGGCTAGTGTGTCATCAATAGGCGTCTGATTACCAGTGTTCCATAATTGCGTATCTCATATTCAGGGCAACGAAAATGGGGAAAAATGAGGAAAGAGGGGCCTATGAGGGGTTTTGTTTGGTCCCTGTACAGCCACACTCAACACTTCCCCTTATGACATCATTACAACAACGCTTGCCCTCCTGCAGATGGTCCCTGAACAGCAAGAGACACTAAGTAACCAGTCACACCTTCTGACAGCCTCATTATCCTGGCTTTCAACCACAGCAAGGCACGTTCTTATACAGTACACCACGAGCAGTAACAGTGACCTCTGTTCGTTGAATGAAGGCTTTGCATTTGTCACCGCCCAGCGTGATGGAAGCGGTATAAGCGCCCTGGAAGTGTAGCATCGTATGCTTGGAACAAGAGTAAACAGCCAGGGTAGTACAATGCTCCCCACCCCGGCTGATGCATAACCTGAGAGCTCAGAGAGAAATCACTGAGATGTTGCAGACTACACACTACACCGGGACCACAATACCTTGTTTTTCTCATCGGATACGAGAGATGTCAGATCCTGGTAGGGGAAGAGCTCTCCTGAGTTTCTTAATGCTTAACTTATTATCGAATCCCTAAGGCACGAGAGAGCAGCCAGCTTTCTATTCCAGCACCTCAGTATAGCTGACCAATAAGAGAATGCAAGCTCTGTTATCACTTCACGTCCCCATTCAGAAGAAATAGAGAAACTTACGTGGGCATTTTCCCGCACAGAGGTGATAAAACCCGTGTGGTTATGAGACTTCATCAAAGGCACTTATACAGCATTCCTAGCGTTTGAGAAGCATACTTTATGAAGTGGATTATATCAGGTTTTCCGTGACAGAGCAGAGGCTATGGGTACGCCCAACATGCTAATGATATTAAAAGGTTGAATTATGGTGATCTGAAATAGAACAGAGAGAAAGAAATGATTCTTAGGTAGAGATATAGGAAATGATTACGTTTTAGAGCTAATATTCTTTTTAGTTTAACGCTTCTTCATTCTGAGATGTTGCAAAGTTCCGAAGTGAGAAAGTAAATATGCTCAGAACGAGAAACAAGACGAGTATTAGGTGAGGAGGGAAGGTAAGGAGAGGTGAGCAACATGGAAACATCAGCACAAGAGAGAACAGGGTTAAAGGTAAAAGAGGGAAGATTGAAGAATTAGAGTAGGCGATACGACAGAACCTTGAAGGACGCCAGTAAGAACAAGAAGGGAGAGTCGCTCTATCAACACCAACTGCAATGGAAGATCATACATGAAGGAGAAGAAAGAAGCAGATATTGAACAGTGGATGAGACTTTGCCGAGAAAAGACATGCCACACCCCATCCCATCTGCACCCTTTCCCCCTCCAAAAAAAAAAAAAGGAAAATGTAGATTACCTTGCATAAACCATCTCCACCAAAGTGACCAGCCCAGGTAGGAATCCGATACGAATCCGTGTTCGATAGTCGTCCAGAAGGATCCTCTGAGGTCTAAACCAAACAACATAGGCTCTGCCTTTTTAGCTCTTTCTCTTTCCCTTTACCTACGATCCTCGCTAGATCCTCTTTCCATCTTTTGAACCTACTACCATCCTTCATCTTCGGGAAGAAGTGGGAGGATGAATGGGAGAACAAAGAGGTTGTTTCCTGCGGCTACGGTGTCTTAAATGTGAAGCTACAGAACAATCTAAGTCTACACGATAGTTATAACCCCTTCTCTCTCTCTCTCTCTCTCTCTCTCTCTCTCTCTCTCTCTCTCTCTCTCTCTCTCTCTCTCTCTCTCTCTCTCTCTCTCTCTCTCTCTCTCTCTGCCTCTTATTTCTCATCGACTTTTCTCCTTTGCCAAAAAAAAAAGAAAAAAAAGAAATCCATTTTTTTCCTTGTGTGACACTGTTCCAGCTTGACTGACACCTGACCAACTACCCATCAGACACCACCCACAGGTGCCTCAGTCTCTCTCACAACATTCCTGATGCAGAGCTCCAGCGACAGGCGAGACATGACATCGACAGTTGGAACTCCCTTACACGTACATTCCTGTACCTTCTTTCTCGCTTGGTAATGACCACATCGAAGCCTCGTCCTCGGCAAACACACACACACAAACATTTGCAAGTAACATTCCAGCCCTTAGGACAGGTAACTAGCAAGCATCACTAACAGCAGTGGGCCTAATACTGTGCCCTGTGGCACCCCACTAATGACTTCGGTCCACCCAGAAAGTACTCGTGTAACCTGCGACCTTGCATCCTTCCACGAAGGAACATTACCTAAAACCAAGAGTCTGCTCTACGCACTCTTACTGATTTCAGATCTTACTCAATTTTCGCTGTGGTACAGTATCAAAAGCCCTATGACAGTCCGGGAACATGCGATCTACCAACCCATTTCTTCGGACCTCAAGTTGCTATTGAAGTTTAGGAGATTTATATAGACCTTTCATCCCCCGAGTCCACTTTGCAAGTAGTCATTCATATCCTGTAGATCTATTCCTGTGTTATATATATATATATATATATATATATATATATATATATATATATATATATATATATATATATATATATATATATATATATATATATATATATATATATATATATTCACACATACATACCCTGGCAATCGTGAGATTTAGATGGGCTTTCAAGATGCAAGATATCAAGTGATTTGAATGCACACCTAGATACCAAGCAAGTGAGGATTCGGACACAGAAGGGAATACATTTATAGCAGCTCAGAATTGGATGAACAGAAGAAGGTTGAGCATTGGAGAATTAGATACCACTGATTCTAATCATGCGTGCCAACGCGTATGAAGTCCCTTGAGAAATTTCAAAAACTGACAGATTAGAGATCTGAAGAGATTTGGAACCCAGAAGGGTAGAATTTCCTCCCCATAACACACCGAGACTGGGAAACAGACATATAAACAAGCGTGGAGGAAGTCAAACACACAAAAATTACCACGTTTCTCTCACGTACGTACTCATTCAGATATATCTATTACCTGTCCACATATCTACATTGATTGGTCTTATCAGATATTACCAAAAATATAATCTATTTATAGAAAAGATTATAAGTTGAGATGGAAAAATAAAATATTGAAACAATTACAAAAGAATTACCATACCCACCTAAATCCTTGCTCGCACGCTTATTAATATATACACTCATTATTTTTAGATTCACATGCAGCCATTTGCATACGGCGTCTGTGCACATAAAGTCCATTCTCTAGAACCATGGGACTAGTAACCACAGCTCAACTAATGATCTGCTGCCAGACACACACGCCTATGCATACACGCTCAGAGTAAGCAAACTGTCAGCCCCTAACTATAGCTTCCTCCTGCGCGCCACATCCTTACCTGCTGGGAATGTACACATACCCTGGCTCACTTGGGCCGACACCTCTGTTGATTTCTTATAAGAAAAACAAGCAAGTCTATTAATCAGGGAAAATGCGTACAAGAAAGAAAAAGGTACTTCAAATAAGTCTTCGTAGTTAATGAAATAAACGTTAGAAGGTTTGGTTCATTTGTCTTATTCTATTTCATTCCAGATTCAAGTTTTAAACTGTAAAAGAAAAGGAAATGAGAATAACATTAGCACTGAGGAATACAGAATCAAGAAAATGAATAATGTTACAGGTGGCTGCAGTCAAAAAGTCAAACAGAAGTTATCAAGAGCGCCCATTGATGGGCGCCACCCGAGAAATAACTAATAAAAAAAAAAGACAAAAACCGATTCAGAAATTTAAAGTGAGAGTAACTCAGTAGCTCAACAAGGTACATAATCTAGATGACTAAAAGAAAGAAAGGAAACAAAAAGAACATCTCCCGAGACGTCTGTACTTCTGAACTACTACTGGCTGTCTGACTGCTAGAATATATATATATATATATATATATATATATATATATATATATATATATATATATATATATATATATATATATATATATATATATAATATGTATATATATATATATATATATATATATATATATATATATATATATATATATATATATATATATATATATATATATATATATATATATATATATATATATATAAGGCTCCCAGGCACTACCATGAGTGGGTGGCTTCACTAAGCGTGGTACCGCAAGCACAGAGAGGGACATGCAAGCAGCAACTATCCAGGATAAACGGAGACGGAAGAGTTACCATGTGAGCGACGCCTAGCACGCCGTCTTGTGAGGGCTTAAGGGGACTGAACCAACTTAGGGTCTACAGCCTACAATGGAAATAAGAAGATATGAAGATAGTGACAGTTAAAAGTGAAAAAAAAAATAAATAAATAGACACTTATTATGTGTTCGCTACTACTAAAGAACCGAGTGACCGAGATGGGAATTACTGAATGGAATATATTTTTATATATATATATTTTATGGGAACGTTTAAAAGCGTCTTTTGAGTTCGGTCAGTCAGCTTTTATTTATTTATTTTTATTCTTGGCAAGGTGTGTGAGTAGCTTAAGTAGAATATTGGGAAAGAAACACACACAAATCAGGCAAAAATAATCAGAAACTCAATAATAGAGCAGACGTGATTAGAAGTGCAGCGTGTGTCTCTTCGCTAATATGATAACATTGAACCATTTCTTTATGTACAGTTTTTGCCGGGAGTTTATTTGTGATAGACAATGACCCGAGCTTCACTTACAGTCAGCACTTGCTCGAAGATTGAGTTTCAAATCATTTGCCTTAAGGTGTAACTGAGGAAACCTGTCAAGAGTGCTGCAGAAGGAGGGAAAGTGGAGCTTATCCTCAATAATTTATTTTTAGTATAGTATCCCCAAAATATTAATTGTCTTTCTTTTTTTTTTTTTTGAATCTTTAAGAAAAATGGAATTTATGGTCCGACTTCTTTTCTTGACCATTGATGGAATTATTTTTATCTTACGTTCACGCTCAAGCCGCTCTTAGCATTCACTTCGCATGAACTTTCTTTTTAGTATCTCTCTACATATACTTTCCCAAATGGATCAAATCTCTGTGTAGTGTCTGTGGCTGTAGTGTGTATATCGTCGCCAAGTTATAACTACCTTAACTGTCACTCTAAACTATGGCATGATTCTCATCAGATTAAATTTCAACCATAGAGTTAACATACTTTTTTTTTTCTCTTTTTAGTCTGGAAGTGATAAATGATGATACATTAGTAAGGTGAATATATGCATATCTATATATCTACAGCCTTTGATATTGATTGATATCAAAGTATAAACGTGTTGATTACCATAATATACTAAAGATTAACACAACATTTATACTAATATTTCACAGCATCATGTTTATCTTTGAAGATTTAAGAGTATTTTGCTTTTTCAATAATAGCATTGGATGTGAAGCATGTTAACTCTATCCATACAATTTGATTCCTAACTGATTATCTTTTCTTTTTTTTTTTTTCAGATTAGTATACTTATTACTACAATACAATTTGATAAAAATTCAATTGGTTTACTATATGCACTTGCCAGACCATGGACCAGATCGCATTTATCATATAAAGCCATCAGGAACTAGTTCCCTTTCTTTGATTTGATCTGTGTTGTTCATCTTAAGAATATTCAGTGAAGGTTGTGGTATAATTAATGAAAAATGTTATGTTTTCATCAATTTCACATTGGTAGGAATTGATGGTACCCGATAGTCTTGGACACGCTGTTGATTTGCAAAGTTCAGAGCAGTTCAGTGCATAGTCAAAGATACACATCATATATATAAACCTTCATATTACTTTGACACAAAATGTAAGAGAGTAATTTGATGTAAAAGCATCATGATAGTCCAGAAAAAAAAATAATTCCTGTTAAACAAATTATCTAAGTGAGAATTTAATTGCAAGATTCTCATTAAAACTTTCTCATCATGGTGGCTTTATATAAAGATCAATGGTCTGGCAAGTGAGTGTGCAGTTCCATTGAGCTGAAAAGAAAACTACATATATTTATATATACTTTTTCCACCAAATGCACACTGATTGACAATTAGTTGGATAATGTCGGGTCTAGCATCATGAGGCCACAATGACCAAGAAAAAAAACACAACTGCTATTATATTTGAACTGAGACTACACAGAGAGAGAGGGCAATTACTACTCCTAGTCCTTAATTATCTAGTGAAGGTAACATCAGTGTTTCGTTAATCTTCCCCAAAGAGGAGTAAGTAAAATGAAATAATATATATAAAAAAAAGATCTCTCCAAGTGTGAGACTTGAGGGCGAAAGAGTGAAGGAGTGGGTATAGATACGCATAAAGTGGTGACTGAAGGAGGCCAATAGTGGTGATAATAATAATGATAATAATAGTGGTGATATAATCATAATATTGGTGACGTAACAACTGCGGGCGCGTGACAAAGAAAGTGTGAAAGTTAGCACATTTATGTCTCCTTCGATGCTCAGATTAATCACTACCAACAAAATTATTAATGGCACAAAATACTATTTTTTAATCTTGTTCATAACTCTATTTTTGGTTAATGGTAGCAGTGCTATTGGAAAAGTATTTATATATGATCACACTACTTTAAAAAGACATGGGACAGAGGAGGGTTGGTTTTTTTTCATTCTAGTCTTGAAGCACACTATATATCTTCAGAGAGCTAGTTCGAAGGAGCTTTTTCCAGAGAGAACATTTTAGCCATGCAGTTGCAGAAGAAAACACAAAACTCTTGGACTGAATTTTTATTGACCAAATCAAAGGAGAGAGGAAAAAAAAAAGAAAAATAAAGGAACAACGTCAGTGTGCAAATGGCATGAGTGAAGACCATGACTATAAAAGGGATTGGGGAACTTTTTTGTTTTGTTTTTTGGGTGGGTGGGGGTGGGCCGCGGACCAGTGGTGGTGGTGGTGCCGGATGAGATAGAGCAGGTATGGCAGCGGAGGAGGAGAGGGACGCACCACGCCACACAACACCACCAAACCCCTCAGGCTCCACACTGTCATCTTCCACTGCCTCCCACATCTCCTGCCCTCTATCTACACAATCCATGTTACTCTAAACACAAAGATGTCACCTATGCAAGTGGTTTTATATATATATTTTTTTTCTCTTTATCATCAATACATATGGAATGCTTGAATGCAGACAATAAACTTGGGTCGTCAGTCGCTTGCAAGAAATTTTTATTTGAAACAGTGGGTGTTTTTTTCTGACGATGGTAGGAAGTATAAGGTCGTCTGGCAATTATTTTTTGTATGAGCTACTCATTCTGATTGGATTTATTCAGTTCTTGTACTACAGCAACATCGGTATTTCTTCTTTTTTTTTTTTCTCTGTACGTATATATATGTATATATACGTATGTGTGTTATCATTACTTGTTATTACTATTTGTGTGTTTTACGGAAATAATGTTTGCATTACACTCATGTTGCCCCATCTCTTAACGATGCATATATGTACCATGTCTTAATTCCTAAGCTGTGTGTGTGTGTGTGTGTGTGTGTGTGTGTGTGTGTGTGTGTGTCTACTGTACGGGGAGTGAGTGGTGGGTCTATGTAAGGTTTATCTTAGTCTATCAAACGATTCTCAAGGGCTTTCGTCACGAACTCTGTTACCACACGTCCACCACAGGTGGCTTCTTTTCCTAAATGTTTCGTCCACATTAGATTTATGAAGCAAGACAAGTGTCTTCAAATTAAGATAAAGCATCGCTAGCGTGGATATCACTCAAGTATACTTGAACTTTATTCAAAACATTCTAAGTCTATGTGCATAGAATCTAACATTATTTATGTTAATCTTCAACATCAATAACTTTATCGCTCCAGCTTTATAGTAGCTGATCATTTCTCGTGGAGTTATCATTATGAGGCTTGTATGATGCGTAGATAAGTCATCAATTTTGTGATTGTGATTGTAAGATCGGTTTTCAGCATATCATACTGATACGAAGAACAGAAAGTTAAGGTGTTCAGCGTAGGACGAAGTACACTAATGATATCCTTTTTGATAAAATAAACATATGTATTATCTTAACGTAAATGAATGAATAAATACCTTAACAAGTTCATCTATCTGTATCTATCAAATCTATCTATCTATCTATCTATCTATCTATGTCTATCTATCTATCTATGGGAAGATCTAAGGATGTAGCAGGACGCCGTCAATGTTATATAGGTTACATATATATATATATATATATATATATATATATATATATATATATATATATATATATATATATATATATATATATATATATATATATATATACCGTTCACTGTGTGTGTGTACGAATTGCTTTGATCTTGATGAACCAAATGCTACATTACAGATTACTTCTGAGGATGAACTTCACCACATGGTACTTCAGAAATACCCTCAAAGGCTTTGGTTTATACCCACATCCTCCACCATCCCTGCTCCTTAAAGAATATCCTCTACGCTGTGACATCCCCCTGGTTACTTAAAGAATATCCTCAAGGCTGTGACATCCCACCTGGTTACTTAAAGAATATCCTCAAGGCTGTGACATCCCACCTGGTTACTTAAAGAATATCCTCTACGCTGTGACATTCCCCTGGTTACTTAAAGAATATCCTCAAGGCTGTGACATCCCACCTGGTTACTTAAAGAATATCCTCAAGGCTGTGACATCCCACCTGGTTACTTAAAGAATATCCTCTACGCTGTGACATCCCACCTGGTTACTTAAAGAATACCCTCTAGACTATGATGTACTAAACCCCCCTCGCCCCCTTGGTTCTTAAAGCCTTAGAAAATCCCCCTCCAGGTTGTAATGTACTACTCCTCTGTTCCTTGAAACTATAACAGCATAAAGGATGATGTGATGTACTCTTTAGTACTGGCAAAATACCCTATGGCTGTTATGTCGTCCCTGGTACTTTAGCAATACTCTCAAAACTAGTATGATGTGCCTCCTTGTAACGAAAGCTCACACCGAAGTCTCGGAAGCCAGTGTTTAGGATGCAAGATTATGACACTGAAGGTGGTGACATACCAGCAGGTATATCATACATATATATAAGACTTACATCTTATATCAACAGGTATCTTAGGGTTGTACTCGAAGCGAATGAGTCACTGGGTTTGCACTGCACTGATCAGCAGAGCGGCCGTAAGGAAATGCATACACTTGAAGGGCACCTCCAAAAAAGAAAAAAAAAAAAGATAAGAAAATTACATTCTATTATCTGTATCATTTTATATCATTCTTAATTAGATACTTTCGCTAAAGTTACAGGGATAAAGTGAAGCTGAAATAGACAATGTTTTCGACTTATCCACAGACCATCACAACGAGGCATTCTAGGGGGGTGCTTCCCCCCCTTCCTCCCTCCCCCAGATGACTCTCTCTCTTCCCCTCCCCCACATCCCCAGTAACCTCAAGGCCACCACTGCTGATACAGTGCTCTGCATACACTTTGTATTCATGGTGGATGGAATACAGCGTCTTACAGACTAACTACAGGTCGTACTTTTGGGCGATTATTGCTGTGAGTTCTGTGTCTCATTTGTGTCATAATTACATTCATTATGTCCATTCTTTTTAGATAGATGGCTCTCAATCATGGCGTTTGGAGCGCTCGTAAGAGACCACCACTGTGATGTCCCAGAGTTCGAAGCACTAGTAAGGGTGACGTCCCGAAGTCCGGAGCACTCGAAAGAGGCCATCATAGCGAAGCACTAGTAAGGCGAAGCGCTAGAAACAGGCCATCATGAGAAGCACTAGTAACAGGCCACCATAGTGAAGTACACTAGTAACAGGCCATCATTGTGAAGCACTAGTAACAGACCATTATAGCGAAGCATTTTGTAACAGGCCATCATAATGAAGTACACTAGTCACAGGCCATCATTGTGAAGCATTAGTAACAGACCATTATAGCGAAGCGCTGTCAGCATGTCATCATAGTGAAGCACTAGCAAGAGACCATTGTAGCGAAGCACTAATAGTAGGCCATCATAGTGAAGCACTAGTAACAGACCATCATAGCGAAGCACCAGCAAGAGACCATCATATCGAAGCATCATGAAAAGGCCATCATAGTGAAGCACTAGTGAGAGGCCATCATAGCGAAGCACCACACCATTAACAGGCCATCATAACGAAGCACTAATAACAAGGCATTACAGTGAGGCCATTTTAGCGCCATAGAATATATAAAGTTGATGACTCAAGACTCATAGAGCCACGGAATGAATTTTCCACACCATCCCTGATGCACCAAGCAGCCACAGGGTCTTAACAAGCTAACATCATTCACTCGTTTTGGGTTTCAAGTCCTTTTCTCGGACGCTGTGTCGACCAGTGAACTATATTCATGGAAGAACCTCAGATCCGAATCCTATAACAGATAATTGACTCATTTCCCCATCCTGGTGATATACATTAATTATCAATTATCTGAAAGAGCACCTAAGCCATGCTGATAATTCCCCTGCACAAGCAATGTTCGACAGGATGATCAAAATTTAGTATTAGAGGCATCTGTCGACATAGATTTATATGATCACTACGAACTCACAATACTTACAGTTGATCTTCATATACCATTTAAAAAAAATATCTCTGTTGTGATAACATTATGATAAAGCAATAGAGCGTCATAAGTGATGATAGGTAATCAACCAGAATATATATATATATATATATATATATATATATATATATATATATATATATATATATATATATATATATATATATATATATATATAAGATCATAGAGAAATGTATGTGATGAAAAAAGTTTTCAAGGTACTTTCTAACACGACCAATCGTTCAAGAGTTCAAAAAAGTTCAAGGGACAGTTGACCGCTCCTCCATGTAGTGGGTTAATGAACACTCCATGCAAGTTTCGTCAAGACCAGAAGCTACAGGGAGGGTGTGAACGCTCCGTGTTAAGTTCTAACCTGGACTTTTGAAGGCCCGGGGAATGGGGTGGGGGGAACGGGAATGGGAATGGGAATGAACTCTTCATACAGTACTTTGCGTTAGAATCAGAGGCTACGATGAGTGGAAGCGGCAGCTGTGCGCGTGAAGGTTCCACAAAGACTTTAGTAAGGTTCAGAGGTAAAGGGACGTGGCGGAGGGGGGCAGGGGAGATCTACGTAGGGCCATGGTTTACTCCGGGGTTCAATTAGGACGAGAGAGAAATGAAGGTTTAGACGACAGTGGGAGGGAAGCTACTGTTATCAACTACAAGAAAAAAACAATAAAAGACATGTGAATGATAAACACCTCCTTCGTATTGCTTTCTGTGGATCACAATCGCTCGAAGCCTCGTCATACATGTTTTCGCCGCTGCCACAGAAAATTCTGGTCTCTTCCCGCGAGTGAAATTTGGTCCACTATTTCCTTCCAAAATCGACCGTAGGAGGAGGATTCGAATGTATCTCTGGCGCGTTTGTCATGTTTCATTATATTTTGTGGTGTTGATCTTCCACACGACGAACTCGGTGTTAGGACGATAAGAGGAAGGTGGAAGACGTGTCTCATTCCCTCATAACATCGAACAGGAGTATAGCAAGGCTGGTTCACTCTCACATTTAGAAGCAGCCTCACCTCCTCAGCTTGGCCCGCCTCCTCACTTCGGCATCTTAAGAAATAGACAGCTGGGACGCGGGACATTTCCCACGTCTCTCTATGGAAAAGGAAGAATTTCTTGTTCCAAAAGAAAAGAAAAAGAAAAATAATGTCTTTCGATATATTCATGACTGGTTGTGATCCACTGCACCATCCAGTGTACATTCCTTCTTTATCTGGTTGTAATCCACTGCACCATCCAGTGTACGTTCCTTTATCTGGTTGTAATCCACTGCACCATCCAGCGTACGTTCCTTCTTTATCTGGTTGTGATCCACTGCACCATCTAGTGTACGTTCCTTCTTCTTTTTTCCCCTCCTTTTCTCATACCCTTCCTCTTGATTTGTAACAAATTTCACCACCTCTCTCCTCTGAGGCGGTCGGGTCTCGAGTGTTAACCATTTATCCAAGGGTGAGATCATAATCATCTCCCACCATCATCACATCTCCTCCCCCACCTCACCCTCCCTCAAGCTGTGGTGTGTTCGTCATCATCATCATCATCTTCTCCCGCAGGCTATGGTCATCTCCAACCAACCTTGCCTCCACACACTTGATGGTCAACATTATCCTTTCCTCAACCCATGAACTTTCTGACTACCCTCCCTTCCCTCAAGGTGTGATCTGTTCCACTACCCTTTCCACTAAGCTGTGATGCCTTTCTGCTATCATTTCTCTCGGCTGTTATCTTTTCCATCATCCAACTTCGATTTTCATTCATTCCATCAATCGTTCTCCAAGTTGCTGTGTTTTCTCTTATCTTTCCTTCAAGCTGTTATCAGTTTTCGTGTCTTTTTTTTCATCGGGTTTTCGATGATATTAATTATCCTGTTATCTTCCTTTATCCTGTTATCTTCCTTCATCCTGTTATCTTCCTTTATCCTGTTATCTTCCTTTATCCTGTTATCTCCCTTCATCCTGTTATCTTCCTTCATCCTGTTATCTTCCTTC
The DNA here is from genome assembly GCF_036320965.1 of Panulirus ornatus. Classification (NCBI taxonomy): domain Eukaryota; kingdom Metazoa; phylum Arthropoda; class Malacostraca; order Decapoda; family Palinuridae; genus Panulirus; species Panulirus ornatus. The sequence continues at coordinate 69,587,748 of NC_092225.1, read as the reverse complement.
ATCCTGTTATCTTCCTTCATCCTGTTATCTTCCTTCATCCTGTTATCTTCATCATGTTATCTTCCTTCATCCTGTTATCTTCATCATGATATCTTCCTTCATCCTGTTATCTTCCTTCATCCTGTTATCTTCATCATGTTATCTTCCTTCATCCTGTTATCTTCATCCTGTTATCTTCCTTCATCCTGTTATCTTCCTCAACATCCACACCCCTAAGGCATATTCCTCAAGGCTGCCGGGCATCTTTCCCACACGACCGGAGTTGTGATCTTTCCCACAACCAGGGTTGTGATGTTGTGATCTTTCCCACACGACCGGAGTTGTGATGTTGTGATCTTTCCCACAACCAGGGTTGTGATGTTGTGATCTTTCCCACAACCAGGGTTGTGATGTTGTGATCTTTCCCACAACCAGGGTTGTGATGTTGTGATCTTTCCCACAACCAGGGTTGTGATGTTGTGATCTTTCCCACGACCGGAGTTGTGATGTTGTGATCTTTCCCACAACCAGGGTTGTGATGTTGTGATCTTTCCCACAACCAGGGTTGTGATGTTGTGATCTTTCCCACGACCGGAGTTGTGATGTTGTGATCCTTTCCCATCAACAGTCCTCCAGGTTGTGATCACTCCACAACTCTGTGATCTTGATCACCATGGTCACTCTGAGTTGTGATGGCTTCTGTGATGTTCCCTGCCACCCCATCCTTCTTCCCTCTATACTGTGATGTTCTCCATCGTTCCATCCTTCCATCACTGATGTTCTCCATCGTTCCATCATTTCCATCACTGATGTTCTCCATCGTCCCATCCTTCCATCAATGATGTTCTCCATCCTTCCATCCTTCCATCACTGATGTTCTCCATCGTTCCATCCTTCCATCAATGATGTTCTCCATCCTTCCATCCTTCCATCACTGATGTTCTCCATCCTTCCATCCTTCCATCACTGATGTTCTCCATCGTTCCGTCAGTTCCATCACTGATGTTCTCCATCCTTCCATCCTTCCATCACTGATGTTCTCCATCCTTCCATCCTTCCATCACTGATGTTCTCCATCGTTCCATCATTTCCATCACTGATGTTCTCCATCGTCCCATCCTTCCATCAATGATGTTCTCCATCCTTCCATCCTTCCATCACTGATGTTCTCCATCGTTCCATCCTTCCATCAATGATGTTCTCCATCCTTCCATCCTTCCATCACTGATGTTCTCCATCCTTCCATCCTTCCATCACTGATGTTCTCCATCGTTCCGTCAGTTCCATCACTGATGTTCTCCATCCTTCCATCCTTCCATCACTGATGTTCTCCATCGTTCCATCACCTCCATCAATCGCTCTCTTGGGCGTGTCCATCTCCATCCTTCTCCTCCTTCCATCCCTGGATAACCTTCCCTCGACCCTGTAATGAGTGATGCCTCATGAGAGAGAGAGAGAGAGAGAGAGAGAGAGAGAGAGAGAGAGAGAGAGAGAGAGAGAGAGAGAGAGAGAGAGAGAGAGAGAGAGAGAGAGAGAGAGAGAGAGAGAGAGAGAGATTTCCCCCCTAACCCAAGACCTTCTTCAGGAAAAGAACTATCTCTTTTGATGGGAAGGACAGGGGGGGAAAAAAAAAAATCCCCTTCTTTCCCATTGGACTAAACAGCATTCAGTACCACGTCTTATGAATGAATGAACAGACCAGGCTACTCCTGTGAGCTGGTACATACAGCACATTGTTGGTAGTAATGCCAGGAACTTATGTTGTGAAGGATCGAATCTTATTGTGTACTGATTTGGCGAGAAATGTTAAGGTCGTGATATACTTATTGTATGACACGTCTTATCTATCACAATGAAGTCTGCTGTGAATGATATATCATTATTATTATTATTATTATTATTATTATTATTATTATTATTATCATTATTGTTATTATTATTATTATTATTATTATTATTATCATTATTATTATCATTATTATTATTATTACTATTATTATTATTATCATCATTATCATTATCATTATTATCATCATCATCATTATTATTATTATTATTATCATTACCATTATTATTATTATTATTATTATTATTATTATTATCATTATTATTATTATTATTATCATTATTATTATTATTATCATTATTATTATTATCATAATTATTATTATCATTATTATTATCATTATTATTATTATGCCATGTCTCTTAAATTGTTGTTGCTATCACTGTTTTTATTTCTATAAAAATTGCTTCTGTGTAGAGACAATTGTTGAAGCTCAATTTTTTTTCTGTATGTATATCTCTTGCTTTTAATCAACATCATTACTTTTATGAAGTTTATCTTTGTTATACTTTTCAGTCAATTCTATATTAATCTATTCATGTATCTGTTTATTCATACATTTTGAACTGATAACCTTACTTATGTTCATATTCAGCGTATTGTAATGAAGTCTCCACTTCAGAGCTTACTCACTTAACGTTCAGTGGACATCTTACATTTACCTAGTGAGAGTAGGTGATAGAGACTCGCTCCTGAAAGTGTGTTGTGTTTACAGTGGTTGTGAGGTGGGTTGATGAGCGAAGGTTGGAAGCCACAAATCAAGCTGCGTATTGGGTATGCAGCTTACTTAATTCGTATTGGGTATGCAGCTTACTTAATTCGTATTGGGTATGCAGCTTACTTAATTCGTATTGGGTATGCAGCTTACATAATTCGTATTGGGTTTGCAGCTTACTTAATTCGTATTGGGTATGCAGCTTACATAATTCGTATTGGGTATGCAGCTTACATAATTCGTATTGGGTATGCAGCTTACATAATTCGTATTGGGTTTGCAGCTTACTTAATTCGTATTGGGTATGCAGCTTACATAATTCGTATTGGGTATGGGACTTCAAGCTGAATGGCACATGTATCAGCTAAGTTCAGCAGCTTTCTGGCTAAATGTGTCTTGAGGATTTAGCACTTTACATGGAAGCTTGTGTGTCTGTCTATCTATCTACCGTCAACTCCAGTTAGGGTAGGATTCATGTCCGTCCGTCATGACTCACGGTAAGATCGAAGTATTTGCTCATCAACCAGCTCGTTAAGGAGAACAGAAGTTGCTTTTTAGTCATAGTTTTATCACTGCTTTCATCCATGTTCATATATTAGCAGGGACCGCTAGGTGGCCGGACGAGCCAGCATACCGCTAGGTGGCGGGACGCGCCAGCATAACCCAGTGATGGGAAGAACCGCTAGGTGGCGGGACGCGCCAGCATAACCCAGTGATGGGAAGGATTAATTAATCCCCGTGTGTCGTGTTAGGATTTAAAAGGATTACAGTGAATCCTGAAATGTGGTGTATGATAACAGATGTTAGGGAGAAAATTCTATGATCTTACAACACTGTGTTAATGGTTTTATTACCATGAGATTTTAGTGAGTGTTGTGATATCCAAGTTGTGACGCAGGTACTTTATTGTTATTTGTTGTGGCTGTCATCTGCCTTACTTCAGCCTCCAGTCTGGTGCTTCTATCACCAACTGATGCACAGCTTTTCGTATTTTCCGTATTATCGTACTATTAAAATTTCCGTCTTGAGTATTCAGTGTTTCTGTAAATATTTCTGACAGGATTTTATTTACTTTTTATTCTATTTTCTGCCAGACTTTCATATCTGATTTAACAAGTCTTATCTTATGAGTGTCATTATAGATAGACCTTGCCACTATTTCGTGTGGTTTAACAATATATTTTTTCTTTAATGTTAGTTGAGACAGCATGGGTAATTGAGGCTCTGATCAAGGCCATCTCATTAACGATATATATATATATATATATATATATATATATATATATATATATATATATATATATATATATATATCCTAGATTGAGCCAGGTACCCATTTTATCGACGAACCCCTTCGGGTTGATGAACAGCTTGGTTGACCGTGGGCTGACTACCGCAACGAGGATTCGAACCTATACACTCGAGCCTGGGAGGCCTATGAATGCGTCACGGTCAGGAACGCTAACCGCTGCACCGCTAAACGCTACACCGCTAAACGCTACACCGCTAAACGCTACACAGTGTATATATGATACAGACGACATGTCATTTTACTATCTGTGTAACCTGGTTACTCTCGCGCACATGAAGCAGGCGCCTGCGCAACCATCACTAGTGATCATACTTGGAAGAAAGGATTGATATAGTTTACCTCAGGCTCACGCTGTCATGTTGAGTTGTCCACCTGATGAGTTATTTCTCCTGTCAACCACTTATTCTTCATCTTGCTGCTTTCGTTGTTGGTTCACACGCTGCATACTTCCTGCTGTGTTACTTGCTGTGTCTCAGCTTCGCAGCATTGCATAATAGCTCCTCCTCAGGTCCTAAATTTAAGCTTTCGTGACGATTCGTGCGGTGGTCATGTGTGTGTCAGTAATCTGCTACTTTCTGTGGTATATTTCCTCCTCCACAGCTTCCTCCATTCGCAGTAAGAAGATGGTGCACCTGGCCACGTAAGGGAGGGTGGAATAGCTAGAAATCCTGGTCTGGGCTCAACACCGAGAGAGAAAACGAGGAGGAAGACTGGATCATAAAGACCATCGATCATGTGCAGAGGGATTATAATGCAAAACGAAACATACCCTCAGCTGACCCAGACCCCAACCCTCATCCCTGACACATAGGCGACGTAGGAGGATCCTCATGGACGAGAACCTGAAGGAAGTGGTATTCAGAGGGATGTGGTCATCAGCGCTCTTCAGGTATCATTATTTGGGAGGTCAGTGCTGTAAACTGCTGCTGGGGAACGTTAAGTAAGTTGGTTTTCGTTGGGGCTCTGGTGTTAACACAAGAAGGTGGGTTGTATTGCACCCGCTTACCCTCCAGCTCTGACTTGACACCATCCACTCTTGCTCTTCAACCCTGAAACCATTCCCTCCACTCACACTCCTCACCTCGATGACTATCGAAGGTGATGTACAGCTAATATAGAGATCGAGTCAAAACCTTTCTTGTGGAGGAGACCTTTTCTCGATGAAGCTGTATGATGTCAGTGATATCGATCACTTTTTCTCAGAAGGCAATGCCCGAGTATACAGACTCAGGCATAACATTCCCGAATGGAAAAATGGAGAGCTTTGTTCTATGCCATTATCAACGTGTTCCACGGACAGGCCCGTGGTACAGACAGGCCCGTGGCACAGACAGACTCGTGGTACAGACAGGCTCGTGTTACAGACAGGCCCGTGGTACAGACAGGCCCGTGGTACAGACAGGCTCGTGGTACAGACAGGCCCGTGGTACAGACAGGCCCGTGGTACAGACAGGCTCGTGGTACAGACAGGCTCGTGGTACGAGAAGAGGCATTTAAGATGGTGGAAGGTGATCTGATCCACCTGTCAGTTATCATAATTTGGACACCATCATTGCTTAGTTCATCAAGGAGACTTGTACTTTTGCATCATAATCTTCCTTCCTTTGGTTCTTCTCTTTGTTTCATTAATCATCGAGTCGCGTCCTTGTGGACTGTTCCACTGCAATAGTCTTTGATAGAGGGACTTTCCTGCCTTAGCCTATCAACAACAACGTTCCTCAGGGGTGTGTCTTGTCGCCTACTCTCTCCCTTCTCCCTCTATGACTGACTGTCTCTATTAACCTTTTAACCCCATTCACTATCTGTGTTGATGATTCCACTTTACGCACCTCAACTCACCTTCGTTTCCCTCGCCCTTCTAATACTCTTTCTCCTTCTCGTACTGAACATATTTCCTCTCTCAGTTCGAGCTTGTCCATCATCTCAAAATTGGGAAGCAATAACTTGGCTAAATTTACCAGGACTATAAAGCAATGACTTACTATGTCTCTCTCTCTCTCTCTCTCTCTCACTCGTTTCCCTTCCTTCACATTCAGCACACCAAGATCTAACGCCGTTATCAATACAGACATATTGAGCAAACCATATCCTTCATTCTATCTTGAAGATCCCACATAATCAACGTCACAAGGTTTCCTTCCCAAAACTTGGTAGTGTTGTTCAGGTGCCGTAATGATATCTCTTTTGAGCAGTAATTTCATTCCTACAGGGTCTTATTCACCCTAGGATAGAGTACATACCCTGGGTGTCTCTTCGTCCATCTCCTTGTTAAAGAGAATGATATCATAAGCCTTTCTTCTCAGTACTTCTCCAGGCATCACCCACCTCTCCTCAACCATCCCTTACATCACTAATCTCCTGAGCTGTCTGTATGTGTCCCTGCCACCAAGGCTTGGCTGCTACTTCACTCAACCTCCGTGTGAAGACCCCGCTTCTCGAGGACTAACCCTTACGATACTTCTGTCTTTCCTCGAACAGCTTCGGTGTGGAACTGTCGTCCTCTTTACGTCTTATCCTCTTCCTATAACCTTTCTACCTCTAAGAACCAGGGCTATGAACACCCGTGGAGCACTAATTAATTTCTCTAGAAAGGAAATAAAGTCCAAGAGATAATCTTGATTCCAGTGCACTTAATCTCTCCTGTTTCCCTGTAAGGTGACACACGCAGGTAGACCAGCTCGTCTACCTTCGTTTATTGGCTGTGATGACGCAGGGAGACAAGAACGAGGTTCATCACTTGTCTTTGTTTGCTATAGACTAGAATTATTTAGAGACTGGAGGGCTCTCCTCCCACAAGACCATAGCATCTCTACACCATCTGTAACAGTGAGGTGTCGTCATTTCAAGTCCTCCTCTTCTGAAGTGTTCTGATGTTCCCCGTAGTGTGTAAGGCCCGTCTGAATCATCTTGCTTCTATCTAAATACGTGTCAGGTAAGAGGGACGTGACTATGTAGTCCTGTACCATCTACCTGCTTCTCCTCAAAGCACAGTAGGCCACAACGTCTATGTTTTTGAGACTCCGCTAACCTTTTGGACGCTGCCGTTGGCCTTCCATCTGTGTAGACGGTGGAAACAAGATGATGTCATCTACTTCACTAATGCATCTCAGATGGTAATGGTCACATCACGCTTTCGCGACGACGAGGCGAAGAGATATACCGATCCTGACCACGATTTGGCTCAAGACGAGTGACGAGGACTGAATTTAGATCAGGTAATCGCAAGTCCATTGCTTATAGAACAGGGACATTTACTGCTTGCTGGATGGGACCTTCTGGATGCTGATTGTAGCTTGATACAGAATGGTTGAGGCTGCCTTATCTATGATGGGTCTATCCTTGCTTCATTACTCCTGGATCACTATAGATGTGGACCTCTACAGCGGTCACCAAACGCTTGCCTCTCAGAGGACAATAGAGTCATATTCGCTTACGGTCCTCTGTCGGACCCCTGACAGTTTCTTAGAACCCTAGTTAACTGATGGCTGCCGTGGGGGGATGATAATGCTGGAGATATGATTCAGGACCTGGGACTACCTGCTCTAACAAAGTGTTTTACTAGTCAAATTGAGAGCCGCTCATCGAAGGGGTATATAGACGTTCTCGGGGTTTATATATACATTTTTGTCACTGCTGGGAGATAAAAGTAGGTTAGTCGTGGTTGTGAGGAAAAGCGAACGACTTCATGACCACGTCATTGATTCCTCTCATCAGTTCCCCATAAAATCTTCAACATTTCCCGAAAGATGGAATACTCGTCTATGGCTCCCGGCAGCCGTGGGTGCGCCCAATAAACCCCCTTGTTCTAAGTCACATGTAGGTAAACTACGGGTATTCTCCATGGCAATAGTCACCTCGCATTGCAATTACAACAGTTAAGAGAGGACAGACGACCTCACCTTAGCGCCTCACACAAGAGCGACATCAAACTGCCAGGAGGAACTTTGCAACATCTACGAAGGGTGCCGTGGTCTGGGGAACCATCCAGATTGCAATTTAAAGTGACAGTGTTAGGGTGAGGAAGAAGAACCAGTTGTTTTCTATTACAGTACAGGTGTGACTCTACAGTGATCATCTACGACATTTAAGTGTAAACAGTTGACTTCCAGGTGTCTGTAGTAGCCCACTTACCCAGGGGAAAGTAACTTTAAAAGGCACCAGGTAGCAGCCGCCCTGGGAAATAAAAAGAGAGATGAGCCACGTCCATACTTCATATGAGGAAGTGTCTTAAGAAAAATTTCATTGCGACATAGGAACACATCCATGGCTGGTCACAGCATGGTGGTGCAAACTGGAAATAAGAATATCATTGTGCAACGATATGCAGTGGATGACAATGGTCATTATTCTTAAAAGAATAAATGTATGGTATTCAAAATGGAACAATGATGATATTGTGAATTTTTGAAATTATAGATATTCAGATCCCTGGTGAATATATATATATATATATATATATATATATATATATATATATATATATATTGGATTGAAGCAAGGCATGTGAAGCGTCTGGGGTAAACCATGGAAAGCTGTGTAGGTATGTATATTTGCGTGTGTGGACGTGTGTATGTACATGTGTATGGGGGGGGGGGTTGGGCCATTTCTTTCGTCTGTTTCCTTGCGCTACCTCGCAAACGCGGGAGACAGCGACAAAGTATAAAAAAAAAAAAAAAAAAAAAAAAATATATATATATATATATATATATATATATATATATATATATATATATATATATATATATATATATATATATATATATATATATATATACTCAAAATTTCATCTCGACGTAGCAATGTGTGTTTGTAAGTCTTATAGGATCAGTGAGGTACTGATTCAGTGATCATTTCGTGTACACAAAAGACATTCTCATGAACTGACAATTGCTGAATGCATTCAGAACATTAAAGAGAGCATTGAATACATTGAGGACAAACTTTGATTGAGAGAAAAAAAATATCTATATACATTTACCGATGGCGTAACTAATATACATATAGGTTAATTTCAGTTTTGCTCCAACGTAAGTAACCTAGGGAGAAATGTAAACAAGGAACATCGGGGTTGTGTCACACCTACACTGTGTTTTTGCGGACTGGCGTTCAGAAAACTTTGCAATAGAGTTATAGTGCTATTTTTTTTTCCTTTCCATTTCGATCAACAAAATCGAGTTCATCGAACGTAAATTCGCGGACTCCAGTACCGTTTGAGTGGTAATAGTCACTGTATTTATCTTGTTACAAATGATTCTTCTATGTAATCTTTTTTTTTTTTTTTTTTTTTTTTTCCAAAAGAAGGAACAGAGAAGGGGCCAGGTGAGGATATTCCCTCAAAGGCCCAGTTCTCTGTTCTTAACGCTACCTCGCTAACGCGGGAAATGGCGAATAGTTTGAAAAAAAAAAAAAAAAAAAAAAAATATATATATATATATATATATATATATATATATATATATATATATATATATATATATATATATATATATATATATATATATATATATATATTTCAGTATTCTATATTTTCAAAATAAGGGTAAAATAAAAAACATATAATGTAGCTTTGGATCCTTTGCGCATGCACTGTGATACGTCACTTCCGCCTCTTTGGTCTCAGGCGCCAAAATGGAGCCTTGCGTTGAGTGCTCCCAGAACCATTTTGAATCATGGCCCATCATCGCTCCTGATGATTGATGCTCGATGTTTTTCGGGGCGACTCAAACTCATCATTTTTAACAATAGTTTCCCACGGTTTAGAGAGGTGTGTCTGTGGCAAAATGAATTCGATTTCGTTGTCATAAATGGGAATGGAAGGGGAAACTGCAGGACTGAAGCTACTGTCTGGCCGATGTGGCTCGAATGTACATGATTTTAATGGAACTTTCTCCCACATTAGCCATGTAATTTCATTTTTGTTGCTGTTCTGGGGGAATATCCTTCTTTCTTTAAGCTTTACATAAGCCCTTTCATATCTTGGTATATATGGTATATATGTAAAGTTATGTATGTTCTATTGTATGGATAACAGATATTCTATATTCACGTCACTGAATCTCTGACACATAACACATACATCTGGTTAACATTGTAATGGGATATCTAGGATCTTAGTCCTTATCATTTACGGTATAAAGAGTTGAACTGAATTGGGAACTTATCATCTTTTGGATTCTTATCTCTGATTCAATGATGGAAATGAGTTTCGCGAAGATAAAGGCCACTACTTTATCATAACAAAGTTTCAAAAGCACATAATATTCATTATGAAATATTGTTCAGTTAGCAGTGAAAGTTTCTACCGAAACTAAAACTCGTTTAGTCCAAATCTCTTTTCAATAGTTCATTGACATATTTCATTGACGGAATTTTCCTTTATTTTCGTTATATATGTAATGTAACATCAACTTTCCAGTTATCAGCCACTTTAACATACACGTAATACCTGCTGACACAATATATATATATATATATATATATATATATATATATATATATATATATATATATATATATATATATATATATATATATATATATATATATATATATACCAAGGGTAGGAACTGCAACAATATTTTCTTTCCTGGATTTAACAAGACCAGTATAAGTACTAAGGAAATCTGAGTGTCATTTCTCCTATCGTCTTCATCACTGAGGACGCACTTCGTCTGTCTGTTAAATAAAAGATAGATTATTAAAATTTCATGTATACTGATTCGAGAGTCATGCACACTACAGTAGCAATGATCATATACTTTTTGATTACAAAATGAAGTGCGACATTAAATCGCTTGCACATTGCAACGTGTTAGTGCTACAAGCACTAAGAACTACGACACGCATGATAACTACACAAAATGGTCATTATCACTCGTGTCGTTTCTACGATACGTTATGAAGTGGGTAGTTAAAAAATCGTACAAGCTAATACAGTAGAATTAGGGTTTCGAATTCCCTCCGCGTTATTTAGAATGATTAAGGAAGTAAATTGGTCTGCGGTGAGTTGGTGGCGAGAGAGGAAAAGAAAAGTGAGGGATCCCGTTACCCTACACGCTCGTCTGTCACCCACTCTCTCTGGGAGACGTGTTGTATGAAGACGCAACGTATGTCAGTGCATTGTCACCGACTTCTGCGATATATATGTATATATACATATATATATATATATATATATATATATATATATATATATATATATATATATATATATATATATATATATATACATATATATATATATATATATATATATATATATATATATATATATATATATATATATATATATATATATATAATCACAAGAAATGTGTGTGTGTGTGTGTGTGTGTGTGTGTGTGTGTGTGTGTGTGTAAACTCATAAAGAGATAGACATGAAATGAAAGAACATTTCCCCTCTGCATGGATCCTGTGAGCAGAGTAAATGATTCCCCTTAATAGGGCCAATACAGCCTCACTCCACTCCCGCTGACGACTTTAGCCCGCCCCTCCTCCTCCACCGTTTGGTGAGCCAGCATACACTGAGCACCGCCGCTCCCACAGCGTCTGGTGTCTCCAGGCATCCCGAACACTGGGATGCGATTATTGGGATTCGTTCCTATCCCTGAGGAAGAAGGGGTTAATGGGGAGAGGAGAGAGGCAACAAGGATGGGTTATATGTCCGGAGAATCTCTGACAATTATCCCCTGCTTTAAAGAATATATATATATATACATATATATATATATATATATATATATATATATACATATATATATATATATATATATATATATATATATATATATATATATATATATATATATATATATATATATATATATATATATATATATGTGTGTGTGTGTGTGTGTGTGTAGTTGATGCAGATTGTCTTGAAGTGTTAATCTGAGTTCTTTCAGTGGCCACACACACAGCGCGTCCATCACGTTCGGGTTGGGTGTACAACGAAGGATCATCTACGAGTTTGATCAGTAGTGTGTGTTCGTTGTAAAACACTCCATATTCTTAACAATGGACTTTTGAAGGGCACACTCCTGAAGTGAGGTCCACAAGTTTCGTAGTAATGAGATCTGCCTTGGGAAAGGTAGGTAGGGATAGATCGCGTGCGCTGTCTTCGTCACTGAAGTCACCTCTTCGTTCATAAGGCCCATTTGCAATTACCCTCATCTCATTTTCCCTGGAGACGAACCTTCCTATCCTGTGCTTGAGATATGACTGACTCTATTGTCTTTACCAGAGGGAACGAGAGACAGTATCCTTGGGTTCGATAAAGGCAACACTGTCGTCTCATTGTATTTAAGAAAGGTATTTCTCAATCTTTTCCCTTTAGCAAGATTTTCATATCAAGATTTCTTGAGGTTAGCATTTACTTCATATTCACGTGTAGATGACTTTCTTTCCGTCTCCATAGGTTTGCATTTACGTGTCCTTAGAGGAGCGAAGACCCCCTATGTTCTCTCATGTGAGGCGTCTGTCCAGATTTTGAGAGGGGACGGCGTCTTTGGAGGGAGGATATCCTGGAGATGAGAAGTTCCTCCTGACAGCAGACGCTTCTCCTGTAGATCTTCGCCGGCGGAAGAAAAAATCATATCACTGTACTTTGCAGGAAGGAACTAAGAGGCTAACTACCTGGGTTATGTAGGTTAAGCTTTGTCCTTGTTCAAGACACAGAATACTGTACGAAGTTAAGCTTCCCACAGATGCGTTCCAACTGATGCTTTGAGGCAGCTTTTGTCCAGCTAAACCTCAAGAGATTCCAGAGAAAGGGATAGGAACTCTTTTTGAGAATGACTCAAATGTCCTTTAAGAGCCAAATTCCAAGTCAAGAAAACGTTTAGAAACTTCCTTAGCGTCACTGGAACCTCGATGTCTTTAAAACAGTTTGGTTCCAGTGGGACTTGTAGCTTCCGCGGAGGATCCCCTTGTTCTTGTAGGTCGCACTTGGAAAATTAGTAAAGGAAAAGCGCACTTTAAAGCCACTATTCCTCCTCCGTTAGACCTTCTCCCTCAATCACATTGCTCGAAACGAAAGCCTTTCATGGGCTGAGATTTCGGTGTTGACTCTTCTCGTCCCTGCTGTGGCGTCACCAAGTTCTGGCACAAGTCATGTCGTATGTGCATCAAACAGAGTCCACACAAGAGTGACACGACGCCGCCCTGGGCCATGGAACACTGATATACCGAGCGTGGAACCTTCACCGTCCACCGCACGAGAGGATGCTTGTGTCAGGACTCTACTGGTCTACAGTGAGAGCCTCCAAGAGGAGGAACTCCACCTCACTATACCAGGGAGGAGGGAGATGTAACCATGAGAGGAAGATTCCCGTAGCACAGAATCCGTAGAGAGTGAGAAGTGGTAAAGTTTCCAGAGGGGAAGAAAAGGAGAATATTGAGGAAGTTCCAGGATAGACTCCAGGTCGAGCAGGAAGTGAAACCGTTTCTCAACGGGAGAGACGTGCATGATCCCGAGACAGAGGCCCACCTGGAAGAAGAGGAAGAAAGAAGCACTGTCTTCGACTAAGGAAGAGTTTGGAAGACCTCGTCTGGTATATAGATAACCAAGCAGAGAAATACGTCAGCTACTCAAATGAACCATTCTCCAACCCTTCACTGGTTTACTGAACCTATGCTAATAATCTTCACTGCTTCACTGAAGATTTGCTACGAACCTTCACTGGTTCACTGAACCTTTGCTACGAACTGGTTCACTGAACCAACACTCTGCTCGGTCATGATGTTCGCCACACAAAAGCCTCAAAAACATAACTCGAATCTTCAACTAATATACAGATTCTGAAGAACGTGAAAGTGTGAGGACTTCTAGTCCTCAAACACACGCCTGTCCCTCTGTGGCTAGCGAGCAACGAGAGAAACCACAGGAAAAACCCGGACCTCACCAATACGAGAGATCATCCTTGAGGGAGAAGTGAACAGAGTATGGCACCTCCTAGCAACTGGAGTGAGTGGCAATCCCTCATTATAATGGTGGGTTCTGTCGTGGCTGGAGATGCTCACTCACTGCACAGTGGCCCTCCAGACGTGGGGAATGAGAGCCCAAGGCCACCACCAACCCCAGGGCTGGAGGGAATAAGGCCGTGTAGCCCCCACTACGGAAGTCAGGACTGTGATCTTAATTACAGCGCTCGCACGAAGAAACAGAGAGAGAGAGAGAGAGAGAGAGAGAGAGAGAGAGAGAGAGAGAGAGAGAGAGAGAGAGAGAGAGAGAGAGAGAGAGAGATTGTGACTTTGTGTAAGACAATTTCTTTAGCTTAGACTTCTGGTTTGCCCTCAACCGTGGGGTTCTCATGACGCTGTGTGATTACTGTCATGCTACTGTCTTATATATATCTTTTTTTTCTTTTATCTGTTTCACAGTCCACGATTGTCGACATGTAGAATGGTGATGATAGTGGACCAGTGGGGGGAGAGGACCACGTGTGAAGAAGTGTATTGATGTGTATTTGCTTTCGTGTGCCATAGGAAACTGCACCTTAGGCATGAGGGGGGTTTTATGATTTGTTGAATACATCTTTGTAGTATTAGAGAGGATGGATGGTGTCCAGAACCTAGACGAGAAAGCTTAACTCGTACATGCCTGGGGGTGTGTAGTTTCAGATGGTTGTATGTCTAGCGGAGTGAATTGGAGGCTTGGTTGAGGAAGGGCGGTTGTTTGATGCTTTCTGGGTCATTACAGTTAAGATATGTTTTGTTAATGGTCTGCTTTGTTAAGGGAGGAGGGGCCTGATTGTGTGATGGTAAGCTTTATATTTCTGCTTATTGGTTGACGGTTGAATGTGAATAGGTCTATTACAGGTGCAAAGAAAATGGGTTTTAGGGATGTTAAGGCGGCTTATACTGGAAGATTTTTATATTTGAGTAGGTATTGAATATTTGTCGTTGCTAAGCAGCTAATGACTACAATCAATGTTCTATTTTGTGACTTGCAGTTTTAATGTTAACTTTCGAAAAGATGGATGACCACATAGGTGAGGCGTAGTTTAGGGTGGAGCGGATAAGTCGTTCGCACAGGACACCAAGGGAATGTATCTCTGGTCCAGAATTGGTTTGTGTATAACTGCTGATGTGTGGGGAGTGAATTTCATGTACGTTGCGCGTGATTCCTTGTTTGGTCGGTGATATATATATATATATATATATATATATATATATATATATATATATATATATATATATATATATATATATATATATATATATATATATATATATATATATATATATATATATATAATTTCTGTAAACGTATAAATGCCTACACATAAACACAGTTTCTACTGGGATGTACAGTCGTGTAATCTACTGGTGTAACGTGAACCACTACGACACTAGATCAATTGCCATAAGCCCTAAACTTCCTACCATATGTCGTACAGTTTTAGTGACAAATATTCATTAATTTTCTTCTTATGTTTAAGTCTACTAGTCAATATGTAATTCACTTGTTAAAAAAAAAATAACAAATCATTAAATGTATTTTGAGTGCAAGGCAAAAATATATTTCTGACATATCATTGATGAATACAAATATGCTTCATAAAACTCTCTCTCTCAACAGGGCATGAGAGCAGCATTAACATTGAAGTAACATATTACCCACAGACTAACTCTGGTATTCAGGATTCATCATGAGATCGAAATGGATCGACTGACGAGGTATGTGGCAAACAGAACATCATCATATGATTACGAGAGAAAGACAGGTCTGCCTCATGCCTTTTTGCCCACCTGGTATGACTTCCCCCCAAACCTTCGGCCGCAGCAGGTGACCGTGAAGTTAGCGTGGCTGGAGAGCGATGGGCTCCGACTCTGGGGTGGGGATGCACTGCCTGGACGGTTCGGTTGTCCATTGTATGGCACCTCCAGCTCCACGAATTCTCGGTCCTGTGGGAAGGGTGAGGGTGGTTAGAGAGCGACTGCACCCGTGTGTCGTGGGGGTAAAACTCAACTCGACCCCGATGTTTCAGTGGTGGCTCTTCCTCCTCCTCCTCCTGCTGGTGGTGGTGGTGGTGGTAGTGAAGGATTGTGGGTAAAACGTGGTACCCACAATATACATACATAGGTCATGAATGCAAAGGAGTCATAATGGAAAAGGAAAATTGGTGTAAGAAATACATAGGTCAAAGACAGACTCACTCAGGGGTTAAGGGTGTGCTTGTAACAGATCTTCTTCCTAAGGCCCAGACAAAGTATAATTACTTTCAAAAATATATCATAAATACCATGGATAATTCTAGACTTACTTTCCTCCCATCGAAATAAAAAAAAGCAGTTTAACAAGGAGTTGATGTTGGACTTCAGGCCACAAATTTCCATTAATCATCATATAAGGTAAAGTGATTATGAATGTCAGTCAATGAAATTCGTAAAACTTGGATATTGCAAAAAAACAAAGTAAAGTTCATTACGAAAAAAATCAGTTGCATGAAAATCAGAATCAGTCTCATAACTTACATGACAAGAGTGATAATTACCAAAGAAAAAAAAAAAAGGAAATCACAAACATATTTTCTAAATATAACCACTTAGCAAAATCACCACTTACCACACACTGATAAAAGACCCACTTGGTAACTTATCTGGATGATTCCACAGTTCTCTATATTTCCTGAAATACCAACTATAGTTAAGCCACTCGAAAGTAAAACATTAATCATAAATAAAGTAACTTGTTCACCTCCTTAAAATGATAAAGTCAACCATATCTTATCCATTCTTTTGGATTCAGTGGCCAAATGCACTTCCCCAGGTTCACATACACTGGCAGAAATCAAATCATGAAGATTGAGGACTTAAAGCCTTGCAGGAACTATAAACGTATTTTCATCCCTTCGCCTATTACAAAATATCTTTACAGAATTCCTTTTAAACTACTTGAATAAATGCAGCAGAACACATAACCAAAACTCGTAGAAGGCTGCAGCAGAGATATAATCTAACATCATTTACAAATTCCATCTGTATAACACTGAATGATAAACAAGAAGACAGATTATAGAAATAAGTTCTCCACAGAGGTAAGGCCAGTGAACGAGAGAAGTGATGGTTGGGTTGGTAAGGCTATTAACTACCAGGGTCAAAAAGGCCGACAAGCACCAACTGAAGAAATCTTCAACACTATCCCACTATGTATATATCCCTTGTCAAGTGTGAGAGAAAGCCACTGACCTTCTGATGGCCCCTCCTTCCGTTACCATACTGGTTCAGAACCCATAAGGAATACATTCGAGCGACTTTAAGGTTATTCCCGTGAAATCCAACACTCCTTCCAGCAAGAACACGACGCTGAAACAACGTTCTTGCCCTGGTGAGATCGCCACGTCTATAAATCGTGGTTTTAACCAACATCGTCTCAATGTCATCCGCTTGAAATAAAAGGCTGTTAAGAAAGGACGAGTGAGCCAAGGGCTAAAGAAAAAGGGAAAACTTGCTCACTGGCTCTTCATCAAGACTCGTTTTCTTCCAAACTGTATTTACCGAATGACCAGGAGAAATAAGAGCATCGCAAAAAAATAGATGACGTCTGGGGGGCACTCGAACTTGCTGTAAAAACAAAACAAAAAAGCTTTGGTTCAGGAAGAAGTGCTTCTCGAAAATCCCTAAAAGGTTGATGAGTTTGTTTTCGGAGAAACACAGAAACCCGGGAGAGGGGTAGTGGCCGTTTCAAAGAATTTCTGGCTATTTGAATAGAAATCCTTTGAAGTACCAAGCTCGCAAGGTTAGGGACTTTGAATCTCCTTTGGTAACCCCTGAAAGCATTCGGGTAAGTCAAAAAATAGAAGAAAAAAAATGCCATCTGTCTAGAAAAAAAAGATTAACAAAGCTTCTTTCTGCCTTCAGAAGTTTATCAAAAATGAAAAACAAAAAAAAGAAAACGTTTTTAAGTAACCGGGTCTGAGGAGGTCTGCTCCCTTCGAACTCTTAAACTAGAAGCCATTTCGATGTCATGATAAAGTTTACTTAATCGGCTTGAATGAGATTGGTCGACTCTTGGAAAAGATGCTTCTATTTTCCATCCCCAATGCTTATTGCTTAGGGACGTGATACTCTTTAAGTAGAACTCAATTCAAAAGGGAAAATGATACCCTCAACAAGTCAACTAATTCGTGTTGAAGGTATTATAGTCATAATCGTATGAGATGTAGGAACCGGTTCCGGAGCGAGAAAGAGATTAGTATGTCGTCGTAGGGATCAAAAAAATTGATCGTCTCAAGTAAATTCCCCCGTCAGAAGTCTCAGTTAAAAGGACCTCCTCTTCCTCCTCCTCCTCCTCCTCCTCCTCCTCCTCCTTGGACACATTAGACCTACGCTGCAAAGTACCAGTTGCCGAGGTCAGCCACAGCCGAGGCAGTGCAGATGAAGACACGACGTGAGAACCAACAGTTTGAGGGGAAAAAGGAATTATTTCTTGCGTGAGCTACGCGTAGTCAGCCTTTGCTCTGTTGGGTGAGCTATGTTTCAGCCTTCCTGTTGAAGACATCAATCTAATGGGTAGAAGTCAACCAGTCCTAGCCATTACACTACTGCGATACACTGAAGTCAACTCATAGACGACAAGGGTAACCCAGTGGTAGTACAGGAGGTAAACCCGGAGATAGCACAGGAGGTAAACCCAGGGATAGTTCAGGAGGTAAACCAGTGGTAGCACAGGAGATGTACCGCCGGGGAAAGATGAAAGTCAAACAAGGATCTTCAGATGAGAGGAAATAGATAGGTATTATATGAGCTGTTACTTCGGCCGAGCCTTCCTTCTACAGACCATATCTTCTGGAGGGTAGTGTGGGAGGCAACCCTCTGGTATCTTGCTCACACATGTTTCTGAGGGGGGGAAACACAGGGTCATACTTCCCCCACGTCCTATAGCTAGAATGATAAAAAGACAGGATTTGTGGAGTGAGTTTTGAGCAGGAAAAAAATGCATAGAGAACTCACCTGGAGACTCGGAAAGTTCGTGATAATGTTCGTCTATGACAGATCCCTGTAAACAAAGTATGTGATAATATATTTTCAGCAAAAGTTTTCGCATACAGATTATATTTAATCTTATAATACAATGAATTTTCATAAGAATATCATGACAGTCACTTTGGTAAAGTACGGCTGAACTTACCCTGCCTCCCTGTATCACAAAGCCAGGGCATCACTTCAAAGAACAAATAGATGACGAAGGAAACGTTAGTATATCGAAAGAAAAAGACAGAACAAAAAGTAATGAAAAACACAAGTCGATCAAGATAAAGAAACATGATGATGCAGGGTACCTCACATACACACACACACACAACACTTGAAATTATAGGAACAAACTTGCCGTATGTCCACCGCCTCATAAATAAAAACATCAGCAAAAAATTAAAAATCAATTGTGGACACGGAGGTCCGTCGAACATCGCAGCTTGCAGAGAACGCACCTACCGCAGTTTGGTTAAGAGAATAAAGGAAAATGAAAACACGGCGTTTACACACATATCTTACAGCTTCAGGTTCATAATGTGGTCTTTGCTAACAAGTATAGGACAGAGGCGACCGCTGAATTCACTTAAGAGGATCCGATCCTTTAATGGGTAATGGGTAAGCCACAGGAACTCACACAGATAGCCAGCGAGGCATCAGACGGTCTCCATCAGCGCGCCAGCCCCTTACCCTTAAAGAATCATCCAGTGACATTAGGAAGCGGGAGGACCTTCGCCTCCAGACGAACCTCTTGTCTTCCAGGACTTCGCTGACAAACTACAACTTCGTAGTGCTAGATACCTTGGTGCTCAAGGTTGCCACCAGAACAAGCTGCACTCCATCCATCTGTGGTACATTACAGATTCGAGAGGAAGTTAAAGGATATGAGTATCTAAAATGTGTCAGGTTTCATCAAGCCTGACGCTGTGACTCTCCATTCATTCATTTCGATTATTGTATACTCATCTCAAGTCCAATCCCACCATCATTAAGCATAACATATCGTCCAGTAATAGGGCAGGGAATGAATGTAAAAACCATTACGAACTTTGCTAATCTATGCCACCACATAGATGGCCATGACCTGAAGCAGAATGCCATTACTTTGCATAAAGCCAAGATAACATTGTCTTTGATGAAGGTACTGAGGGGGTTGCGGCGTGGTAGCGCCTTTTCAACTGGCTTAGCTCGCAGTTAACAGCGATGAATCAGATCATGACAGCAACTCATATGTTGTTCAGCTGGGTGGTTAAGCGGACATATTCCTGGGGATTCGTTTTTCTTCGTCTGTGTTAAACGATTATTCAGATAATGCAGCCAATATTTTGCCTTTACGTTCTCCTTCAGCAAAGACTCGTTTTTCGGTCACCCGGTGTCATCGCTGCTTCATTCCCGCCCATAAAGTGAAGATGAAGAGGATCTCGGCTGACATTTGATCACCTTCATATGACACGCAGTCATATTCACGTCCTAGTGTTCATTTGCCTGAGTCCCATCACCACAACCAGCTACAGTAGACTGGGAAGTACGTTGTATTTATTCGTGACAAAAGAAAAAATTACGTTGGAAGGCATTTTTCGAACGCTCCCATGAAGCTCCTGTGAACACAGTGATGAGTTAGCTCATTGTCTTCATGAAGCACCCCATTACGGGTCTTGCCACCTGGCCTTCAGCTTCGCGAATAGATCAATGCTGGATGCCATTTCAACATATCATTTAGTTGATTGGTTTACATGAAATTCAAGGACACAAGTGTTCGATCTTGTAAACATCGTAACCAAGATTATATTCGGTTTATTGTATAATATCAAAGGCGTTTTTTTGCCATATGTGTATTTGAGAGCCTTTTGTGAACACGTTGACTCTCAAATCATATGCGAAAGCCTGAGAGTAGATGAATAGTCATTAGGTAATTTGCAATTATAATTCAAAATCATTTCATTCGTAAAAATATTGTTTCTCTAAGTTGATGCAATTGCTCAGCTTGAGTGAACTCTGGGAGAGCCAGCAGGAGCATGAAATTATTTTTGAAGGTGAATGAACTGAAAAACAGAGCGGGACATACACACACACACACCTAATGCACGCACGTTAATCAAACTAAAAGCTCATGATGTTAGGTAATTGCATATTTGGTTAAGCTACCCCTGGTATGAGGACACAAATTTACGCAATTTCTGCTCTCTCTTCATGATCTCGAACCCAGCCACACTTTCATTTTGAGTTTGATTCTTCTATTGAAGCAAAGTTTATATTGCTGAATGTCTTTGATGAATAGAATCTTAGCTGATGGTGATTTCATTAGCTGTTTCCAACTGCATGTTGACTGGATGTAACTCTAGCGAGATTGAGCATTTTTGCGAAGCTTTGTGAAACGATTTACGAACACAGTAATGCGCTCACTGCCTTAACGAATGAACAAAAGCAAGTCGTGAAGTGATTCTCTCCCCAAAAGTATCAGAAATGTGCAAAAGACGAGTCAAAAATCGGATGGGCCAAGTAGGATTTGTGCAATAGAGCAAAACTGCAGCTGAATATCTTCATGATGAAGAAAATTACGAGAATCAAACATTACTTCGAGAAACACTCGCCAGAATTGCGAGTGCGACAAGTGTCACGTCTCCTGAATTCAATTAATCATAACTTCATAGATAATCAGAAATTGACATTGAAATCTTGCATGCAGCCACGTTGTTAATACAGGTACATATGGGTGAAATTTCATAGAGATCGTAGATTGACATCTGGGAAGATTTTTGCATTTTGTATTGTCTGGTTAAATGTTTATAATGGTGTTTCGATACAGGTAACAATACTGCAGTGACGGGATAAGGTTCTGTGATAGAATGATATGCAGTGAAATACCAAGTGTCATGAGCTAGTTAATTGTCACATTTCTTTGAATATCCTTATTTACCATTACCCCCATATATCTATAGACGCGCGAAATACACAACATACTATACGTGTAAGTAAAAAACGAGACGTTTGGACTCGTTCCAACACTCGATCTTTGGAAAGAAACGGAATCTTCTGTCCAAATATCATCATTCAAAGTAAATATGGAGAGTTTTCACACTCGTTTTTGTCATCAGGACCTCGAGTTGTTAAATACACCTGTAATATATCAATATGTAAGTATGCTTTCGTGTACCTACTTCTTTACGCATCTATGAAACTACATTTTACCTTATCGCGTCAAATTGGGTCTTATCAGATTGCACTGGGAATTAATTGAAGTATTTTCCAGGACGAATGTGTGTGTGTGTGTGTGTGTGTGTGTGTGTGTGTGTGTGTGTGTGTGTGTGTGTGTGTGTGTGTGTGTGTGTGTGTGTGCGTGTGTGTGTGTGTGTGTGTGTGTGTACCGATCAGAAGCCGGCTTGCTAATGGTTTGAAATGCTTTGAACTGATTGGTAAGAGCGCCTTTGCCTCATCAGATGACCGTCGGTTCATATACACAGCCAGAGGTTCAGGATGAAAAGTTTGTGTATACATGTGTTTATATATGTATGTATCGTATGTGAGTATGTGTACATATCAAATCGCTGCTAAAACGCAAAATACATACATGTTTCTTCAACCTAACATCTTCTTCAAGCCCGAGCAGGCCTCTCTACCTTCTACCGAAACCATCCGGTGATCAGTGAAAACATACTACTACCATCTGGACGAGTGGAATCCAAACCTCTGACCTCGTATAGAATTCTACTCATTATGGCGATTACAGTCGAACGCTCGAGTTGGGATCGGGTTTACTAATTATATCAGGACAAAAGTCCAACATTTGACAGTCCGAACAGGGAGGCCAGTTTGCTAATTATATTCGGATAAAACACCTGACGTTATTATTAGTTTAGTGGGAATACCGGGTGACGTGACATGGGCACAAATAACGCTGTAACGCGCCAGGGTTGTGACACATGAAGCACCAGGTTAGGTGACGCGGGTGTTCATTAACTGGGACATTAAAGTACGAGCTGTTGTGACCCGGTTCATATCAGGCAGTACAATAGCAAATGTGAGGACAACGCAGGTACTAAGAGTGAGGCAGAACATCAGATGTTACGACAACGTTGACACATCTGTTCAGTAAAGAGCCAAGTTAGGTGAAACAGGTATCAATACTACAGTAACGTACCAGGTAATGAGGAAAAAAAAAGTACATTAAAAGTGTAGTAAGTAAAGTACAAGGTGTTGTGACGGTATGAGTACAATAAAACAACAACCAGGTGATAAGAAAGAGGGATGGATAGTGTCAGTAAAGTACCAGATGTTGTGATGATACAAGTAGTGAGATTGTAATGAGGATTTAGGTAGTATAACAACCAGATGTTGGGTACATAGTGAACAGTGGGGTACTGGTTAATCAGGTGTATAACAGACAGATGACATACGTACAGAAGCTGTCTACATTCCACGAGAAAGATAACGGAAGAATAGGTGTTCTGACACGCCAGTAAAGTAATAAGTTCGAAAACCACATTACTACAACAAGGAAATGGAACCAACAACTAATCATTCGGAGATTTAAGGACAGCATGATATTCCACCCTCGAACCTCCATGAACATCTGCTATCATACGTGAACTGAGATATCAAGACGACCGTTGTAATCGTAGAGGTAAAACGTTGTGAGAAGGTCGAGTCAAGAGCGTAATATGGGATGTAAACACTCTGGCAGAGAACTGTGAATGCTTTCTCTTCAATAATTCAACACTTCTACAAACTCTCCATCTTATGGGCCTCGCGTCTTGTTGACGTAAGAAAGAATCTACTTACTATCTACCTCTCCTGCCCCAGGGCGCCCCTTCTACTGCGTTCCGGCAGCGCCCAGGAAGCTGGCCATGTCCACCGGGAGGAACCAAAGGTTGAAAAAGAGTTATTGTGTGTATATGTCTGTGTGAAGTGAGTGTAGGACAGCTGAGGAGGAAGTAAATGTTCGGTGAAGCGTAAGGGTGTGTATGATGAAATGATATATAGCGAGTGAGGGAAAGTGAGAATATGTATGATCATCATCCATATGATGAAGTATGGCTGGCTGGATGTAGACTATCAGGGGGAACTAGTGTAAAATGTGAGCTGGAAGGTGTATGGAGGTGAGGAATATACAGTGTACTGTAATGTGATGAATTGTGACTAGTGAGGGAGTGTTGGGTTCTGAGGAATGAATAATGCAACGGAAATTGAAGGAGGGAGGGAAGGTTTTTACATGATGATGAAGTAGTATAAGTGTGAAGCATAAGGTATAAGGAAGGAGCACAGTCTCGTCGAGAACCTTTTCGTTCCAGTGGAGTCCTTCGTTTCCCTGCTCCTGAGTGGAGCGCAGCCTCGAGACTTCAGGTCCTCTTTAAAAGGGGTTCTAGCCATGTAATTGATAGTAGTATTACGTGCAAAGTGTACAGTTCTGGGGCTTTTAGAACGTGGAATGCAAGGGCGGTATGTGATAAGTTGAGGTATATCGTGAGAGTGGTTATATAATGTGATGAGGTATGGCGTGCGAGGTGCTAGGAGGTGTAATGGAATGTAGATTATGAGGAAGTGTAATGACATGATGAAATGAGGCGTGTGAGGATGTGTGTGTAGTGTGAGGAGGTGTATAATGTATTGATTCACTACTTGTGAGGTGGAGTGGACTGGAAAAGCATATTTGATTTCTTGAATTGTGTTGTATGAGATGTGAGGGTATTAGATAGAATGTTGTTATATAATATATTCATATAGGCTATGAGGAGGTACTGAGCACGTGGATATGTATGATTCAATGGAGTATGGAATGTGAGTGTGTAATGAGGTGGAAAGTGTGAAGAGCTGTGTAGTGTGAGGTGTGGAGAGTAATGTATGAGTAAGTGTAAGATGTAGGCAGATGTATTATGTCTGTATGGCAAAGAGATGTGGACTTTAGGAGTATGTGTAACATGATGTATGGTTTGTGTGGAAAGATGAGGAATCATGAGATGTATAATCAGGTGAAAAATACCATGTACGAGGATGTAGAATATGAATGGATGTATAACTGTAATGAAGTAGTGCATGTGAAGGGATTTAGACTATGTTTGGGTGATATAAGGGATGACATATGATGAGATGTCAAGTATGAGGTGAATCAAAATGAGATAAATCATGGCCTTTTAGGTGTGGAGTGTGAGGGGATGTTGAATGTACTTAGACAAGTGAGGAGGTGGGGTGTATGAAGTCATGTATAAAATAATGATGTATGGTTTGTGAGTTAGTATAGTGTATGGAGGGTGTATGATGAAATACGGTGTGTGAGAAGGTGAGAGAGTGAGAGTGTAGTGAATAAGGGGATGTATAATGATATGGTGCATGACGTGTGACGAGACAGGTCAAGTTGGTCCACCCTTGCAACCAACCAACGAACCAACCTTCAGGCTGGCACAAAAATCAACCTTTTAGCCGTTAGCACAACCAACCAAGTCGACTGACACGCTTCTAACCAACCAGCCACCTGGTGTAACCAACTCACCATCAGGCATTATCTGGACACAGCTGATGAGCCAACGAGGCATCACAGAGCCGCTTCGAGGAGGAGAAGAAGAAGAAGAAGAAGAAGAAGAAGAAGAAGAAGAAGAAGAAGAAGAAGAAGAAGAAGAAGACGTCACCATATAGAGCCAAGAAGGGGGAGTTGGTTGGTGGGAGGGAGAGAGTCTGGGGCCTTGAGGAGGTGAGCTATTCATCCCCCTATTTTGGAAAAGACGCGGGTTGTGTTTGTACATACGTGGCGACAGAAGGGAACGTTCCACTCTGCCAGCGGGCGACGACACAGGGACGACGCTTGCACACCTCCCTCCTCCCCACTCCCCTCACACACACACACACACACACACACACACACCCTCCACCTCATCACCTACCTCGTACCCCCCCCCCCCCCCCCCCTTCGCCCAGGTACACAAGCAGTATAAAGCCTCCATCAATAATGTATGACGCCACCTCCAACCTTCCCTTTATTCTTGATCTAAGAGGGATTTTTTTTTCCCCCCTTTCCTTCCTCCCTCCACACACCCCCCCTCCCCCCCGGTCGAAGATATATGTTCTCTCTCTCTCTCTCTCTCTCTCTCTCTCTCTCTCTCTCTCTCTCTCTCTCTCTCTCTCTCTCTCTCTCTCTCTCTCTCTCTCTCTCTCTCTCTCTCTCTCTCTCTCTCTCTCTCTCTCTCTCTCTCTCTCTCATGCTCTTTCTAGAGGTCTTGGGGGAACAGATGTACCGGAGTGCGGAACCCCTTTTGATAAGATTGAATCTCCTTTTCTAATATGGTTTCAAGATGAAACACAAGGGCATGAACCTTAATGTCTGGCGTTCTCAAGATCGGTTCTGAGGAGGTCTCTCTCTCTCTCTCTCTCTCTCTCTCTCTCTCTCTCTCTCTCTCTCTCTCTCTCTCTCTCTCTCTCTCTCTCTCTCTCTGAGCTGGGGAAACTTTTGAGATGCTCCAAAGGGCATCAAGTGACAGACAGACTTCAACGCCATGATGGACCCGAGTGACTAACACTGGTATCGTCGAACCTGCTCAAGAAACCCACCCACAAGACACCCAGCCGTGAGTGCACCATCGCAACGACCTCCACAATTCGATCGTCTACCTCGAACCAAGAATCTGAGGTCGAAGGTACAGCCAAGGATAACACAGTAATTCTTCGCAATCCCCAGGTAAATAAGACGCAGAAACTCGGGAACAGAAGATGAATTCCTCACACGAAGCCTCACCACTGGAAGTTATACGACGCATTCTATAACGCTAAGAAAATCTGCTGGGAGCCTGGATCATAGGAGGATGTAAATACGACCCCTAGCGAATGTCATGCTCATCTGTCTAGACCGCCTACCGATTCATCACACGTTCCGGATCACCCGACGTACCTGCTACACATCAGACACACACACACACCTTCGCTGGGAAAGTTTTTGGAAATGATAACGTATCGCTCGCAGGAGCTTGATCAAGGCCACTCGATTGACGTGACGAAGTTGGTGAAAAGCATAACAGTTTCATATTTGATACAGGACTCCTCCTCCTCCTCCTCCTCCTCCTTCTTCTCCGCCTCCTCCTTCTGCTCCTCCTCCTCCTCCTTCTTGTCCTCTTCCTCCTTCTCCTCCTTCTTCTCCTCCTTCTCCTCCACGAAGGCGTTTTCTATCGTCCTGTTGTCATTCCTTGCTTGTACTCATATCATTTCAATTGTGACAGTTCTGTGGCTCACAACACCTGGGAACCAAACTTCCTCACACACACACACACACACACACACACACACACACACACACACACACACATATACATAGGTCAGTTAGCCTTCACAGCCTCTGACATAATGCCTAATACAAGGGAAAAAAACAACCCTCACCTTACCATTCATATCGAACAAGGGCGAACCATCTAACGATGATGGCAAACGTTCGTCGTATAGCCTCGTATAGTCACCATATTAACCATACCAGTTCATTATGTCTGAGCTTCGACGACCGCCATCCACATACATAACAAAACTGGGCACCAGTTGAACAAAGGTGTAGACTCTCACTTTCCAGCACAGAAATAGAGAAGGTGTTGTACTCGTTAATTGCAGCCAGCAACAGAGAGAAGGTTGCAGTCATAGAAGGTTGCAGTCATCGGCATATCGCCATCAGTACAGATATGATGTACACTGTCATACCCCTACGTCCAACCTAAGATAAACCAAACGTGTCTCAACCAAGACCATTACGTGATCAAGCATCAGCTAGACTCCCACACTGTTTATTAATTAGTCATGTAATCGGTAGAAAATAGAGAGTCTTGCCTCGTTGAAATCTCCCCAGTTATTGATTATTACTGAGGAGAAACGTGAGTGTGAGTGTGAGTGTGTGTGGGAGTGTGTGTGTGTGTGTGTGTGTGTGTGTGTGTGTGTGTGTGTGTGTGTGTGTGTGAGCCCTCTAGAACAGGCTGTTGAAGGGTCGACAAAAGGTTTGTACCTGGAGGCCAAAGACCTTAATTAGCAGTGTTGTTGCCACGAGTGTCTTACCTTCCTTACCACACATTCTCCTTCCTCCAGGAATATACACGTCAGGGAAAGACAGAGTCACGAGTAAAGAGAGGAGAAAAAAGAAAGATACGCTATGGTGAGTGACGGGAAAGATGCAACTTATCTTTTATCTCAAAAATTCCATAAACTACATTAGACCAAATATTTGTCAGTACATAAGTTGACTCAAATTATTCATTTTTCATCATCGCACAAATAGATTAAAACCTAGAAAGTTTTGAGTCCCTCTCTAATATGATTAACATCACCTGGCAAACTATTTCTAATAGTTGAAAGGAATTTTCAACATTCGTGTCCTTTGGTATTGAGAAACATTCATCAAACTTCTTATAAGATTCATAAGCGGTCTTACCTGATGCGTAGAGCCTTTGCCGTCAGTCGCCCAAGGCTCCATCACAAGAGTCTATGAGGAACACCAGCTCATACCTCGAGGTATCACCTCCTCTACAGACAGCGTCCAGAAGCGTCACCTCATCTGCCCCCCATCCCTTCCCTGGGGTGAACCTCTCAGCACAGTGGTGATGCACAGTGATGGCATGAGCTATACCGTTGCAGCAACGGACTTACCGTGGTCTTCTCGAGGCAGCGGAGTAGATGGTGATGCTGCATCTCGAAGATATCTTCCTCCTTGGTGAACTCGTCCATCTCTAGGCCGCTCTCCTGAGCTGCCAGCCTCGCCTCCGCCGCCTTCTTCTTACTGACGAAGGCCGCTCCTGAAGACGCCTTAGCGATCCGGATGCGAGCTAGGCGGGCCTTCTGTGGTAGGGAGCAGGGGAGGTTAGCATGTTAGCCTGGACGGTACGTGCAGCATGATGCTATTAAGATAAAACTTTGATAAACAACATTGAATGAGCATAATAACATGACAGTCCTAAGAACAGCGTGTCTGCGATCCTGTCACGGGAAGGCTTTAGAGCTTTTAAGATAAGCTGGAGAGTTGGGCAGGCGGAGTGTGTGCTTTGTAAGCTGGTGAGACTGCAGCTGAACTAGTCTGCCGTGAGCTGCAGGACTCAACACCAAGAAAAAAAAAAAAGAACCAACCAACACGTACACAAATCACAGTCTAGCAGCTCTTATACACATTCCCATTCAAAGAAAATAAATAATGGTAAAAAGGACAAAAGAAAATTAAAATTATTCCACAGAGAGAAACAGGAAGCAAGCTAGGTCTAGAATCTGGAGGTAGCGGCGAGTGAGAGCACTGTAGTAGATGCAGCGTGTCACAAGTGTGTGTGGAAGGCGACCTCATGTGCCCAGCTCTGACTACTACTCCTCCTCCTCCTTCTCCTACTCCTTCTCCTCCTCCTTCTCCTCCATCTTCTTCTTCTTCTTCCCATCCTCTACTTCTCTTATGCTTATTATCTTTTTTTTTCTCTCCCCTTCTAGTAACTCCTCCTCCACCTCACTTTAGGTGTTCAAACTCGCCTGTTGCTCCTCACGTTTCAGCAGTGCACGCTGGGAAAGAAAGGTTGAGTGTTGTCAGTGTAGTTAGGTGCATCAGACGGCGGGAGGCCAAGGGGAGGGTAGCGGGCGGCTATAGGGATCAAGTTGGTTATGGACTACACTGTGGGAACATGTGGGGACGAAGGACATGTACAGCTGAGGAATGATGATGATGGTAGTGGTTTCTCTCTCTCTTTCTCTCTCTCTCACATGTACAGGCTGGCTGCCCCGAGAGATCTGTGTATAGTGTGTTGGTACTGGGAGGAGAAACATGATTAGAATTTACAACACATCAACAGCAACTAATATGGTACTTGAGAGGGAGAAGTTAGTGAGTTGAAATATAGAACTTGAAAACGTTAAACTAGAATGAATGTGAAACTGTCCATATTGTTTTCAGGTTAGAATTGTCATCAAAAATCAAAAACTTTATCATAATTCTATATTTTTCAAAATGGTAAGATATAATCAATAGATATAAAAAGTCTTTTAAAAGCTAGATTAAGATTAAGATACAGAAATTGATGATATCTCTATCCTATGCTGGGACATTTACTGGATCATTCACTAACATGATATGTACAATAGCCATACATCTTCCTCAGTGTTGACAATGATAGACACTATCACCAAAGACCATGAGCAGTCTTACCCCTGGAACAACCAGCAACATTATCACAACACCACAACACACAACCCCTGATCCAACACTCAGCCAACTACAAATCCGGCCACACGGGGGTTGCACCTGACATACGTACAGTCATAACAACATGAGTCACATCATACACCCACTGGTAGCCATTCGAAGAGCTATTGCTCCACTGTGTATCACACTGGACGAATAACAGCAGCAATTACGGGTCTGAATGTGACTTGTGACCTAGCTGAAAATACCTGTCTGTTGGTCAAGGATGATTACCCCATCGTGGTCATTCTTCACACTGCTCTGAAGGTATGAGTTGTATTTACAGTGCACATGCAGGCATTTACCGTGAATGAGAGAATCACTTTATGCGTTGGTGTTGGAAGTGTGGTAAAGCTTTTACAATATAGTGACTGTAATATCCACTGTACAGCAACATCTCTGTGTACTCCAGAGAGAGGGAGACATCTATATTCTCATATACATTCACTCACTCATTATCAAGACTCAAAATCATTGCTGTGAACGGTAGATGCTCTAAAAGTTATGAACAATTAACCTGACTGCACAGGTACAAACCAGAGAAGGAGAAAGATACAGCCTTGTCCGCTGAGCAAAAGATACATTCAAGTGGTAGAGACAGTCACTCGAGCAGTAGAGACAGTCACTTGAGACGTAGAGATAGTCACTTGAGACGTAGAGATAGTCACTTGGGAAGTAGAGATAGTCACTTGAGACGTAGAGATAGTCACTTGAGACGTAAGATAGTCACTTCACTATGAAAATGGAAATATGAAGATCTAAATACATGGCGACAAAAAGGAGGCAAGAGTGGGGGACTGGAAACCCTTCCCTTCTTGTATTTCAGTTTCCTTTTCTAAAAGCGAAAACAGAAGTCAAACGAGGAGTGCACACCCTCAACGAAGGCTCAAACTGGGGTGTTTGAATGTCTGTGGATGTAACCAAGATGAGAAGAAAGGACAGATACGTAGCATGTTTGAGAGAAGAAACTTGGATGTTCTGGCTCTGAGTGAAACGAAGCTCAAGGGTAAAGGGGAGGATGGTTTGGAAAAGTCTTGAGAGTAAAGTCAGGGGTTGGTGAGAGGACAAGAGCTAAGGAAGGATTACCACTACTCCTGAAGCAAGAGTTGTGGGAGTGTGACAGAGTCTACGAGAGTAAATTCTAGAGTGATGTAGGTAAAACTGAAAGTGGCTGGAGAGGGACAGGTGATTATTGGTGCTTATTCACCTGGTCATGAGAAGAAAGATCAAGAGAACCAAGTCTTTTAGGAGCAGTTAGTGAGTGTGTTAGCAGTTTTTGTGCATGAGACTGGGTATTGGTGATGGGTGATATAAATGCAAAGGTAAGTAATGTGGCAGTTGAGGGTATGATTGGTGCGCATGGGGTACTCAGTGTAATATATGGAAATGATGAAAAGCTTGTGGGGTTGTATGCCGAAAAAAGACTGGTGATTGGGAGTACCTGGTTCAAAAAGAGATATACACAGGTGTACGTATGTGATTAGGAGAGATGGTCAACGGGCATTGTTAGATTATGTTTCAACTGATAGGCGTGTAAAAGAAAGACTTTTTGGACGTAAATGTGCTGAGAGGGGCAGCTGGTGGGATGTCTGATCACTATCTTGTGTAGGCGAAGATGAAGATTAGTAGACGTTTCCGAAAAAGAAGAAACAATGTTGGGGAGAAATGGTTGGTGAGAGTAAGTAAGCTTGGATAGGAGACTTGAGCGTAGAACGGCAAAAGGCAAGAACAAATGAAGTGAGGGGAGTAATTTAGGAATGGGAGGCACTTAGGGGAGCAGAAATGACATGTGCAAGAGATGCATGTGGCATGAAGAAGGTGGGAGGTGGGCAGATCAAAGAGGCTAGCGAGTGGTGGGATAAAGAAGTAGAGTTGCTAGTGAAAGAGAGAAAAAGAAAAGACGAATTTGAACAGTACTTACAAGGAAGGAGTGCAAGTGATTAGGATATGTATAAGAGAAAGCGGCAGGAGGTCAAGAGGAAGGTGCAGAGGTTGAAAAAAAAGGGTAAATGAGAGTTGGGATGAGAAAATATTAGTAGCTTTAGGGAGGATAAAAACGTTTTGAAAAGAGGTAGATAATGTGCGAAAGACAAGAGAACAAATGAAAGCATCGGTGAAGGGAGCAAAAGGGGAAGTGATGATAGGTAGTGATGGAGTGAGGAGGAGATGGGGTGAGCATTGTGAAGGATTGTTAAATGTGTTTCATGATATAATGGCACACACACAGACACACACACACACACACACACACACACACACACAGAGTAAAGTGTCTATAACCAAAAGACAACACTGCCAGCTGTTGTAACTCCAAATCTTTTCTGGTTATATTCTGTTTTTACTTCACAAACTTTTATTGCTGTTATTCTATACGACTGGGGGAACTATCCAAGATCGTCAACAATGCTTTAACCAAGAAAATGGAAAGTTATGAAACAAGTCAGGATGATGAGTTCAGATAACAGACCAACTGGATTACTTTAGTGTCAAATTGTTACGAACACAGAAGTGAGCGTTCTCAATATCTAAATTTTCAGCTTGATTTGAATCGTATATTTCGTTTTCTTTTACCTTGTGTGTATGAGCCTGAATGTGTATTATCACATGGCTCTGGATCCACAAAACAAGGGTGAGCATTTGTGACAAGACCCTTTAAGAGACGAGAATGGACGTCACTGGGTTAGATAATAGATTCCAAGTCGATGAGGGGGATTCAGAACGTACTTCACAGAGAAGCAACGACGGTCACATAGGTCTAATCTGTGTAGATGTCCCACAGATTGTAGGATCACAGGAAATGATCGGAGGAAATTTTTTGTTATCCTCCTCTCTCCTGATGTGAGGCAGGGTCGAACATGGTCTCCCGAGACTTTCTTCGAAAATCCTTCCACTCAATATTTCCACTCCGGTGTCACTCGGTACCTCGCCTTCCTCTTGATCCTCTCCAGCCAGTCTGTTGTGATTGCTCAAGCAAGGAGAGCAAACAGCTGCACAATATCCCGGTCACAGTCGAGTGTATGTCGCCTTATCTCTTCCTCTAAACATTTCATCCTCCACGAACTCGAGGATAATGATAGGGATAGGATCTCCCACCCTCTCTCTCTCGGTCCTTCTTCTTACATGAGGTTCTGGCGATAAGCTGGATGGAGGGACGGGTAGGTTGGTTGGTTGGTTGGTTGGTTGGGGTGGAGGTCGCCAGCTGTGTTGGAGCCTGTCTTTTATGGCTTGGTTCCATTAACTTCTTTAATCCATAATGTTTTGTCTAGTCTGACTATTCGCTTCGCAGTCTCCATGACTTTGGATTATCCAACATGACTTTCTTTTTTTGTTTTGTGGCCACCTGCATTTTCCTTCCGTTTCTTTGCTATGTAAAAACATTGCAGAGAAACGTGATCCACATCTGCATTTCTGTCATGATTTTGGTATTGGGGAAAGAGTTTTACACGTGTTGCACCGTCTCTTAACCTTGTGTATATGAACTATGACACACACACACACACACACACACACACACACACACACACACACACACACACACACACACACATACACACACACACACACACACACACACACACACACACACATACACACACACACACACACACACATCCTAAATCAGGTTCCCATTTATCGACCTGCCGCAAGGGGAGGATGAACACCTGGGTTGGGTGCAGGCCGACCGTTACACTCAGGATTCGAACCCGTGTAGGTCCGACCCCTGGGCTGGCCTGCACTGATCATGGTGTGTGTTTGTGTGTGTGTGTGTGTGTGTGTGTGTGTGTGTGTGTGTGTGTGTTTGTAAACCTTTTACTGTGTGCGTGTTCATGCATATATAATGTTTCTCTTGTGTATCTAAATCTATTTCAGTGTAATTTCCCCACTATGTGTGTGTGTGCGGTTATGCAACACGGGTGGTGGTTCTATATTCATAAACCACAAGTCTTGAACTTTCTTAAACAACATTCACACACTTCTCACACCCATTAAGTCTACTCATTTCATTATAAATTATCCAATTCAGATTTGTACTAAAGTGTGCCTCATAGATCATTAGAAGTGACGAAGCAAGGAACTTCATTAGCAGTGTGGATAAAGCATTTATCCTGACGAGGGAACGAGGGGCTCATTGTAATGATAAAGTAAATAGGATAATCATGTCTCAGTAGATTAGATAGGCGAACACAGAGAGATAAGAATGCATGGCATATATCAGAACATATGGATAGAAATCAGACATATAAGCTCCCCCACTAGTTCATGGTAGGAGAAAGGACATATATCTGACTGATTCAAATCACAAAAAAAAAAGTATTACGAAAAAAATGTAAAATGATTCTAAGAAACAGCGGCAGGGAAACAGACAAAGGTGTAATAGAAAGGTTTAATTACATTTATCAATTTAATGATGCAAATAAGTAGATACGCTGGACTGGGATTAAAAGGATGGGAAATTGGTAGACAAGTGGTGGAAGACAGAATGTGTAATGGCGACGGTGTAGCCTTTTATCAGTGCTTGAAGAAGAGTGTAATTGTCTGGAAATTGAGATGGAGTGAATGTATGAGATACGAATGAGGCTACGTTATCTTCTGCTTTGCATAGGAGGAAGAAGGAGCGTTTCAGGAACACACTGATAAGGAAGAGACAAAGAACCTACACGAAATGGTGAAATACGATTATGGTGATCAGGGAGAAAATGATGAATCAACAGCGATTATAGCTGGTACACACAGAGTCGTCTACCGTGTGTGATTCGTGTGATGGTGTGGTGGCGCAAGAGCAGAGCGCCAGAAGACTGGGTGATTTCAAGGACGGAATGCCTTACAAAGAAACACAAGAACTTTAAGATAAGATGTAGATAATGCGGATGTTTTGGTTACATGTAGGAAGTAAGGCATAAGGTTGAAGAATGATTGGAAGAATGAAAAATACAGTCATTAGGAGCCTCGGGAAATAGGATGGAAGGTGAACTTATGAGAACATCAGATTATATAGTCCACAATTCTGCTATGAGAATATGAGAAGAGAACATACCTAGAGGTAAATGATATAACTGGACAGATGAATACCTATGTGAGAGATAAACATGGCCGTTCAATTGGTGTCAAGAGCGTGTGTTGCTGAGGAGAGAACTACAAGATGCTGTGAGAAGGGTCACACTAAGGGAGTAATGATGTAGGTTTGAGTCAACTGAGGGAAGGAGAGAGTGATCCCCAGACTGAGGATGATATGAGACTAGGTATGTCATGTTTGCATGAGGACTTATTACATCTTAGCGAGGATGATTCAAACTGATGATGTGCGATGGAAATGGGAACTGAGAAAATCAATCTATACGGAAGATATTGTGGAAAAGGATGAATTGACAGAAGTGCCGGTCACTGTAACGCAATTTGGAGGAAGTTCAAGAAGAGAACACAGAATATGAATGTGTTGAAGAGGAAGACAAGACAGTATGTGAGGCGAGAAAGCCATGTCATATCATATAACTTTTTGAAAAGTGGTTGGAGAAGTTGGAGGATTGTATATAACTGAGAGAAGTTTTTATAAGGCTAGGAAAGGTGACTAAAGTATCTGAGACAGGTATGAATGGTAGAAATAATGCGGCATTTTTTAAGGAAACTACGAAGGGTAAGACTGTAGGGTTAGAGGTATGATCAGCTCTGTTGGAAGGTCATGTTCTGATCGAAGGGAATTAGGTATGGAAACACCGTGTTATGGTGACGGGAGAAGTGCAAGGAAATGATTATTGGGGAGATGCAAGGATATGATAATTGGGGAGATGCAAGGAAATGATAATTGGTGAGATGCAAGGAAATGATGATTGGGGAGATGCAAGGAAATGATGATTGGGAAGATACAAGAATATGATGATCGAGAAAATACAAGGATTTGATGATTGAGGAAGATGTAAAGATTTGATGATTGGAAATATGTAAGGATACAATGGCAGTGGAGATGTAGACAGTCGAGATGAATTTGAAACCTGGACGTCATTAAAGTGAACCAAAGGAGAGAAATGAGGATATCACAGTGAAATACAGTATGAAAGAAGACACCAGTGAACTGAGAGGAAAGAGAAGCAGTGAGAAATCGAAAGGATAGATATAGAAAAATTATACATACGAAGATTGGTTTGTGAAAAGATGATAAAATAAGCCACTGCCCTGAAGATTAGGGAATGGCATATTAGATTCAACCTGATTGGTAGATAAGGAATGTAGCCATCAACCTAATTACCAAAGGTCGTCAACGAAGAGAGAGTCATGACATGGTCAACACGACGACCCACAAACATCGAAGTCCATCAGCCTAACGCAAAACCTACCATCAACCCACAAACTCTCACACTAGAACTCTGATCAACGTAATGACATGATAGCTACAATAATACCTCACTAACCCACGATCAAAGGTGCGAAGAAGCTGCTCTGAACATCATACACACACACCCACACACACCCACGCACCCACCCACACACACAGACACACACACAAGCAAAAACATCCTTTCCACACACGACATCGCTCACCTCGCTAACCTGCACGAACAACGTGAGTACCGACCCCGAACATTAGGCTCCTCTTACCTTCTGAGCTTTCCTCTTGTCCGCCCGCTGGTTCTGGTGGTAGATTCTGGAGAAGTTGGAGACGATAACAGGTACAGGCAGCGCGATCACCAACACACCCGATAGCGAACACACGCCGCCCACAATCTTGCCCGTGGGCGTGTGGGGAACCATGTCTCCGTATCTGTAGAGGAGACGAAGAGGGAATATGTTAGCGACGCGCGTGTGGTGATGGATGAAACTGGTTGTGGTGTAATGCTGGTGCCTCACCACATAGTGGACGGGGATCCTTTTCCTCCTGAGAATAGAATTTACATAATTAATCATCCAATGTTTGGTATTTATATATATACAGGTTCTGCAGGGTGTAAAGAGGGCCTTAGTCTCACACTATCTTCCCTCTCCTGGGGAGACAGTGGCTATTTAGAGCATCGGATTACCTTATGTCGTGAGGGAGACAGAGCATTTTTGTGGACGGGGAGGGAAGAAAGTTGAGCAGTGTGTGTGCGGTATGAGTGTGCTGGAATATTGGAGGAAAACCACGTGAATGAGAAGTGCGTCCCAAAGGAAAGAATAGACACATTACATGACTGTATGTGGCAGGAAGCAAGACCTTAAACCCTTAAATTGCATTGTGCATAAGTAAGAATAAAATCATATGTTTGCAAAATAGTTAATCTTTCATCTCCTTTGATTCCTCCAATTCTAACCAACAGATCATCTAGGTTGGTCTTTCTTCACTCATCCTCTTCATTTGTCCGAACCATTTCAGCCTGGCTTGGTCACCTCCCCCTGCCTCATTTCCCGTAGAGCCGTGGACATTTATTTTCCAATACATCTAGGCCCCAAGACTCCGTGAAACAATGCAGGGGTAACTATACCTCCAAATATATCCATCTTTGCGCAAACTGACACCAGCCTCCACATCCAAATACACCCACCGACTCAGCCGCGTCTTCCACCCTGTGTCTCACTCGATCTCCCTCGGCTCCATCAGCTGCGACGCTCACTCAACTTCCTCCAGGTCCTCCCTATGCAAAGCTACACTCAAACCATCCTTTCTCATCCTTCCCCCTCTTGCTGCACCTCATTACCTCACCGTTGTTCATATTTACTCTCAACTTCCTCCTTTCATACACCCTCCCCTACTCTGTCACCAGCTTCTGGGATTTCCCCTCTGAAGTTTTGCCACGAGACCCGCGTCATCTGCAAACACCAGCTGTCCACTCATCCCTATGGTACTGT
The DNA here is from genome assembly GCF_036320965.1 of Panulirus ornatus. Lineage (NCBI taxonomy): Eukaryota > Metazoa > Arthropoda > Malacostraca > Decapoda > Palinuridae > Panulirus > Panulirus ornatus. The sequence goes on along the minus strand of NC_092225.1, from coordinate 69,549,941 downwards.
AGACTTTCCCCTCGCTCTGAGACCCTTGCATTCTCCCCCCCTCTCCATCTCATCCATAAACTCATTAAAAAAACACGGTGACGCTACACATGCTCGACGGAGACCCACCTTGACCTGGGACCATTCACCTTCTTATCTTCTTACCCACACACACATGCCTTGCTCTCTGAGAAAAAAAAAAAAAAAAAACTCCTCACTGCATTTGATAACTTTCCAATTCATCCCAAGTATTCGTAGCACCTTCCACTGGGCCTCCTTGTCAACCATATCATACCGTAAATCCCACATACATTTCACCTTTTGCCAAGTATTTCTCGAACAAACATAGCAAAAGTCTAATGACCCAAACATCCTTTAACTTTCCTGAAAGTCAAATTGCTCCTCCCACGTCACCTACTCTGTGCATGGCAACACGCCTCTCAATGACCATTATCCCAAACAACTTACCAGGTGTACTTAACAGGTCTTTTCCTCCGCATTTCAGTCATTTACTGTTGAGGAGGAGGCCCACGTCGGACAGAGAGTGTAAACAGTGAGGCACTTACGTGCGAGCAGGGAGGTACTGAGGAGCCCAGAGGAGCGGGAGGAGGGAGAGGAGGAAGAGGAAATGGAGGAGTAAAAGGAAGAGGGTAAGCTCCAAAAAGAGAACTGGCAAGTTTTTTAATATTTGTCTGTTAGCTGGATAGCCACTGGTAAATGAATACCCAATTCAAGTCCATCTTATCAATGTTTTATATATATATATATATATATATATATATATATATATATATATATATATATATATATATATATATATATACTATAACCTTTGATATAACTAAACGAAAACTGAAACAGATATAGAGAGATAACAAGCAATCGTAACCCAGTAACGTCATGACAGAGGTCTTGTACTTGATGTTATATTACCGGAAATGTAGACGAGATTGTGATACCAGTTATAATAACCCATCTGGTGAGGGTCGAGATCAAGTCTCGCTCTGGGAGCAGCTAAAGGAATGCTATGGGTCTTGCGTCAGGGACGGGGATCTGGAACGTTCGCTCGCCCCGGGGGGACAGCAAAGCCGCCCCACACACGACAATCTGATCCCCAAAGGAGAATCTGATTCTGTGTATCTGGTTTGAACGGGATCAAGGAGGCCAAAGCTGCCAGGGAAACCCCGCTGGGGAACGCCTCAGATCACACAACGTTCAGGCTTTACCAGCACGAACGTATTATATGTTCGATCGTACGAACGTCATCGTAAATGGATGAAAGAAAATGTAGTGTGGTATGAGGGCTTTGTAGCGGCTTTTTTAAGTAATCTTTGATTCCCTTAACTCAACTCATCATATCTTAATGCCTCAGCTCAAAATCATTGCCAATCTTTTCTAGTTACATAATTCCATCAAATTTTACTGGGTGTTTTTTTTTTTCTTATTGCTAGAATTAACTACATGTGATACGTGATTCAAAATACTGAACAGATTGTTGAGGATAAAAATTAGAATATCCTTAACTTTAAAACTGTAGGAAGATTTTATATTTCCTTTTCCTTTCCATAGAAACCCATCCCTGGCAGATGGCTATGTTATATATATATATATATATATATATATATATATATATATATATATATATATATATATATATATGTATATATATATATATATATATACTCAGAGAGAAATCATTAGATAAGTCTAGGAATAACTTCACATGTAGATTTCCCTTGATAGAAGGATCAGTAATAACACAAGACCAAAAAAGAGATGAGAGAAAAAAAAAAACGTTAGTATCTACTGCTTTCTTAAGATACCTTTAAAACAAGATTAAGATAGGCATATCTGGGTAAGAAACTATGAGAGGCACAATGCAGCTAATATCCCCCCTTAAGATATCTTATCCCAGTGATAAGACTAGGCCTATCATACCAGGCCCCCCCAGGTATTATATGGCCTCTTGTCTCGTTAGGAGAGACGAAAAGAGAAAGACTCCAACGATGAGAGACATTTAGTAGGGAGAGAATAAGGAAATGAGATGTGGTTCTTCTGGAGGTTGGGTTACTAAGAAATGTTGAATTATGTTATGATAAAAGCAAGTTTCCATATGATCATGACCGATTCTATGAGCCGCCTGCAGAACATGACATAGACATGAGCCATGGACATAGGCGACAGAAAATGGGGTGAAGCAACACAGCTTGGGAAAAGAAGTAAAAGCCAGGCATGGAGTAGGCTTCAAGTCATATGTTGAGAGAGAGAGAGAGAGAGAGAGAGAGAGAGAGAGAGAGAGAGAGAGAGAGAGAGAGAGAGAGAGAGAGAGAGAGAGAGAGAGAGAGAGAGAGAGAGAGAGAGAGAGAGAGAGAGAGAGAGAGATTACTCCCCCCCCTCCGGATGAAATACATCGAGGCAGGGGGGGGGGGGTCGTCTGTGAAGTCATCATTATTATACACTCCGTCTTCACACAGTGACCTGGATGAATGATCTCATCGTGAATAAGGTTATTAAACTCAGCTGTCGAGCCTCACATGAAGGAGTGTTGATGAGTTGCTTGAATATGAAGTTAGTTTACCTTCGTACATACGTCTTCATAAATGGTAAAGCTACCCACCTCCCCTCTCCTCAGAGATGTTATCATTATTAGTATTATCATTATGATTATCATCATCATTATCATTATCATTATTATCATTACTATCATTATTGTTATTATTATTATTATCATTATTATTATTATTATTATCATTATTATTATTATCATTATCATTATTATTATTATTATTATTATTATTATTATTATTATTATTATTATTATTATGATTATTATTATTATCATTATTATTATTATCATTATTATCATTATTATCATTACTATTATTATTATCATTATCATTTTATTATTATCATTATTATTATTATCATTAGTATCATCATCATCATTATTATCATTGTTATCATCATTATTATTATTATCATTAGGAATCTTCTAATTACGTTCCTGCAGTTCCGAGAATGCGCTCCGCGCAGGAGCAGGGAAATGATGTACTCCTTCGGAGCGAGATGGTTTTTCAAAAGACTGTAATCCTTGCGTCCACTGACCATGATGACCCAGCCACGCCAAAGGTGACTTATCACTCGCGGTGCAAGCACCTGCAGGCGGTGGAGTCCGGTAACACCTCCCCCGTGAACTGTATCCTTATGTAAGCCACTGAACTTCAGGAGAAGCAGCATGTCTGTTCACTCTCTGTAGTTGAGTCATCAAGGACTGTGAATGAATCCAAAATTTTGATCAAATTTTCCCGTAAAGGGAGAGAAGGGAATCTATAAACTTGTTAGACGACTGAAGGCCATGAGAACTTACGAAATGATGATGATGATGATGATAATGATGATGATGATAATGATGATGATAATGATGATGATATTATCAACTACCAGTGAACAGTCGTATGTTACTTAATGGTATCCAACCATTCAGTGTCCCTGTCCCAAAAATCTTAAGAGCTCCTAAATATCTCACGGGCAAAGGAAAGTGAGTTATTAAGGTCATATATAGGTATCAACCTAACTTTGCTTCCAAGTTTATGTACACCTGGCATGTATTATGAGTCGTTTGTGAGTGAAGATTTATCTCGTAGTTTGTGAGACGTCGTATTGGTGCCTGATTTCTACATAGGGCTTGAGCGTAGGACATATTTTGAGCAATGTGATGACAAAGTGAAGTGGTCTAGCCTCCATATGGTGAATACAGAGTTCTAATTGTTTTGATGATTTAGTTTCAAAGACTATGATGATCTTGTCATTTTTATGGCGATGGTGATCATATATATATATCTTCTTTCTTTTTCAAACTATTCGCCATTTCCCGCATTAGCGAGGTAGCGCTAAGAACAGAGGACTGGGCCTTTGAGGGAATGCCCTCACCTGGCCCAATTCTCTGTTCCTTCTTTTGAAAAAAAAAAAAAAAAAAAAAAAAAAAACACTTTCAGAATATGTTACAACTGTATCTTGTAATCATACAAGATTATAAATCCGCGTCCAACTCATTCAATAAATGAACAGGAAAACCCCCGAGAGACGTGTAGATATACAATAGACTGGACAAAATATTGGAGAAACAGAAGATTAGCGGGAGGAAAACAAAAGAATGATACAGAGCTGATGACGTATTTAGAAAAACTGGGGGTAAATGTCATTGCCATGGATTCCTGTGAAACCGAGAATGACATATGACAGACAAGAACGTGACAGATGTCATCGGCGTGACAGTGAAGCTCGGTGTAGCACTGTCACGAAATGTGTTAGGATGAAGAAGAAGAAGAAGAAGAAGAAGAAGAAGAAGAAGAAAAAGAAGAAGAAGAAGCAGAAGAAGAAGAAGAAGAAGAAGAAGAAGAAGAAGAAGATGATGAGGAGGAGGTGGAAGAGTATTTCAGAAAACAATAGACGCTGCTGACAATTTTTCTCCACCAAGAAAACGGTTTAAAAAAAAGAAACGGAAAACATAAATTGTTTTAAAAGATATATGTTTACCTCAACCGTGACGTCATAGTGATGTCAGAACACAACCCCGTCCGATCGCGGGAAACGACCTCGGCTTAAACTTCATCACACACTGATGAGGTGTACCCTGACGTCAACAGCTTGAAAATAAAATCCAAACTGACAGAAGGAACGCCATTAATCCTACGTCAGTTTTGCTGTTCATCCGCGTCATTGTCTGTGGGTCGGTTCCCTGATTCACTTGGGGGCTGGATGCCAGCGAATACTGCACCTGTTGTGGTATATAACTTTCCCCATTATAACCTGCTCTGTGTGACGCCTGAGCATTTGAACGCTAGATGATTTAAGTTAACATCATTCCCGATGCACAAGACGCGGATGTGTTCCACTCCACGTAATATCTCTAGCTGGTGTTTCATGGAGACGTTGTCGGTTCTGATTGTGAAAGGGTTTTGAAGTATCGCTCATCAAGACTCTTCGAATCACCTCCACAAGAAAGGTGTTACATTGCTCGTTACCCCTGGCGCATGAGCCATCCAACAGTGGAAAACGTATGTTCCTTTTTATGCTGGTTTGTGACTATACGGGGAACTGAATGCCTCAAGCAGGGCCAAACCATTAACGCTATATATATATATATATATATATATATATATATATATATATATATATATATATATATATATATATATATATATATATATATACCAGAGCAAGCCACGTATTCACTTTATTGATCAACCTTAAGGCGGAGGATGAACAGCTGGATTGACTGTGGACCGACTGCCGCATCCAGGATTCTAACCTAAGCTCTTGACCCCGAGTGGCCTTTGAATGCGTCACGATCAGCAAATATACCCGGAATAGTCCCCATGATATCCATACCTATTTTCATAACCAAACAACAATAATACTTTCTTTAAATTATGCCCAAAATCGTTCAATAATCCACAAATTCTTGATGTTTAGAAACAGATCTTTCGCAAACTCGCCGCTGATGAGCATCTGGTAAACAGTGCCTGATTACTGACAGCATCTTGATCAAGTATCCACTCTGCCTGCTGCTGCAACGCGCTATGGTGCGAGTGAGGAAGTAGACGTCGTATCACTGGAGTGTGATGGAAAAGTAGGGTGTTGGGTGTCTATGTGACGCCTTAGCTCTCTTTCAGCCTCAAAAAAGATTTAGCACACAAATGTAATGACATTTCCTGAAAATTTGTTTACGAAAAATGGTCTACATTGATGATTCCGCTTAGAATGGTTAATGTAAGTACATGAATGTGGCACATTTCTCTATTATACGATACGGAATTATATAACGAGTCTACGTACAAGGTACAAGGATGATTACGAGCAAATGTTATAAGGAAGATGACCTTGCTAATAGGGTTATCGACCAGGTAGACGACACTCAAGTAGAAATTATCTTCATGATTGTCTTCCTGTATTTGATACGGGTGGTTAGTTGTTTAACTGGGCATTAGACCTATGAACGACCAGGGTCATTAAGGAGTTTACGGGCAAACTACTAAACATCCATCAACCGAACGATCGTTAACACGTTCTTCAGGTGTTGAGGATAATTCTGAGAACCGCAAGCACGTCGACCCCTGTCTACCACATCACTCCAATTCATTCTATCTGTGCATGCCTCTTGCTTATTCAGGAGCAATGTATATAATATAGCTTCAAGGAAACGTAGACATAAAATGATCACAGGCATAATATGAGAAGTAAGAAATCTTTTTTTGACTACTATGTGTATACATACACTTCTAGGTGCATGAGGCTCCTTGAAGCTGCTACATTAGGCTCCTTGATTTTCATTGCACTTTATCTTTTTTTTTCGTCTGCTTTTTTACGGCAGGAAGAGTTCCATCATCGCCTCCGTGACAACTGCTCCCTAAACCCTATCCCTTAACCGTGGCGCACCACTGGGGTGGCGCAGTGTCACATTCATCATCAATACTTGAGGGTGAGGAGGTCCTGTAAGTGTGTACATGCACAGGTGCACGGGGCGCATACATCATCCCTGAACACGGCCGGGAAGATCATTTCAGACACGTGCCTTCAGATGTGACTTAAGTTTTCTCACTCGGGCCAAGCGTTGTGGTGGGTCGCTCGCTCGTGAACCATAAGTGATCTCGCGAGGATGAAGAAACACCACGTCTGTCCGACGGTAATTTAGCAGGTAACAGATGACTCACGTGTCAGGCAAGTGACGCCCGGGTGTGGTGGAGGTGGTGCTGGAACGGAGAGAGAGAGAGAGAGAGAGAGAGAGAGAGAGAGAGAGAGAGAGAGAGAGAGAGAGAGACTAGGCGTGGAGAATATGTGTACCATATATATACATATATACATCGAAGAGACGAAGCTTCGTCTCTTCGATGTATATCAACTGACTTATATTTCTCTCTTGTGTCTTCGCTGATGATGTGATTATAACATGAAAGTGACTCATAGGAATATATATATATATATATATATATATATATATATATATATATATATATATATATATATATATATATATATATATATATATATGAAAACATGAGCACCAATCAACTTGCACGCCTTGACATTCTAAGGGTCTCTTATAAATACACAATAATGCTCCTGGTTTCCAAACTGCTGGTTTTAATATAATTCTTCCTCGTCTAGAAAGACGTGATGGTTGAATGGGGAGAATCACTTGTTGGTGGTAGTCCGTGTTGGCTGAAAAGCTGGAGCAGAATGGCTGTGGTGGGGAAATTATCCAGCCAGTATCAACACTGCTCCTGAGCTGCCTTGTGTGGAAACATAGGTGACCATTGAAATCGAAACTTTTATTATGGATGTTGGTATGGTTCGAAGAATATATATATATATATATATATATATATATATATATATATATATATATATATATATATATATATATATATATATTTTTTTTTTTTTTTTTTTTTTTTTTTTTTTTTTTATACTTTGTCGCTGTCTCCCGCGTTTGCGAGGTAGCGCAAGGAAACAGACGAAAGAAATGGCCCAACCCTCCCCATACACATGTACATACACACGTCCACACACGCAAATATACATACCTACACAGCTTTCCATGGTTTACCCCGGACGCTTCACATGCCTTGATTCAATCCACTGACAGCACGTCAACCCCTGTATACCACATCGCTCCAATTCATTCTATTCCTTGCCCTCCTTTCACCCTCCTGCATGTTCAGGCCCCGATCACACAAAATCCTTTTCACTCCATCTTTCCACCTCCAATTTGGTCTCCCTCTTCTCCTCGTTCCCTCCACCTCCGACACATATATCCTCTTGGTCAATCTTTCCTCACTCATTCTCTCCATGTGCCCAAACCATTTCAAAACACCCTCTTCTGCTCTCTCAACCACGCTCTTTTTATTTCCACACATCTCTCTTACCCTTACGTTACTTACTCGATCAAACCACCTAACACCACACATTGTCCTCAAACATCTCATTTCCAGCACATCCATCCTCCTGCGCACAACTCTATCCATAGCCCACGCCTCGCAACCATACAACATTGTTGGAACTACTATTCCTTCAAACATACCCATTTTTGCTTTCCGGGATAATGTTCTTGACTTCCACACATTTTTCAAGGCTCCCAGAATTTTCGCCCCCTCCCCCACCCTATGATCCACTTCCGCTTCCATGGTTCCATCCGCTGACAGATCCACCCCCAGATATCTAAAACACTTCACTTCCTCCAGTTTTTCTCCATTCAAACTCACCTCCCAATTGACTTGACCCTCAACCCTACTGTACCTAATAACCTTGCTCTTATTCACATTTACTCTTAACTTTCTTCTTCCACACACTTTACCAAACTCCGTCACCAGCTTCTGCAGTTTCTCACATGAATCCGCCACCAGCGCTGTATCATCAGCGAACAACAACTGACTCACTTCCCAAGCTCTCTCATCCCCAACAGACTTCATACTTGCCCCTCTTTCTAAGACTCTTGCATTTACCTCCCTAACAACCCCATCCATAAACAAATTAAACAACCATGGAGACATCACACACCCCTGCCGCAAACCTACATTCACTGAGAACCAATCACTTTCCTCTCTTCCTACACGTACACATGCCTTACATCCTCGATAAAAACTTTTCACTGCTTCTAACAACTTTCCTCCCACACCATATATTCTTAATACCTTCCACAGAGCATCTCTATCAACTCTATCATATGCCTTCTCCAGATCCATAAATGCTACATACAAATCCATTTGCTTTTCTAAGTATTTCTCACATATATATATATATATATATATATATATATATATATATATATATATATATATATATATATATATATATATATATTTTTTTTTTTTTTTTTTTTTTTTTATACTTTGTCGCTGTCTCCCGCGTTTGCGAGGTAGCGCAAGGAAACAGACGAAAGAAATGGCCCAACCCCCCCCCCCCCATACACATGTACATACACACGTCCACACACGCAAATATACATACCTACACAGCTTTCCATGGTTTACCCCAGACGCTTCACATGCCCCGACTCAATCCACTGACAGCACGTCAACCCCTGTATACCACATCGCTCCAATTCACTCTATTCCTTGCCCTCCTTTCACCCTCCTGCATGTTCAGGCCCCGATCACACAAAATCTTTTTCACTCCATCTTTCCACCTCCAATTTGGTCTCCCTCTTCTCCTCGTTCCCTCCACCTCCGACACATATATCCTCTTGGTCAATCTTTCCTCACTCATTCTCTCCATGTGCCCAAACCATTTCAAAACACCCTCTTCTGCTCTCTCAACCACGCTCTTTTTATTTCCACACATCTCTCTTACCCTTACGTTACTTACTCGATCAAACCACCTCACACCACACATTTTCCTCAAACATCTCATTTCCAGCACGTCCATCCTCCTGCGCACAACTCTATCCATAGAGTATATATATATATATATATATATATATATATATATATATATATATATATATATATATATATATATATATATATATATATATATATATATATATATATATATATATATATATATATATATATATATATGTATATATATATATATATACATAAAATGTTTAGTGGATCAGAAAGGTGAATCTGGTTATGGAGACACCAACACACGTATGGTTCCAGTGTGCTGTGAGATCGATAAGATACCAGAAGTCCATACAGACACGTTATCGTGTAGAAAGATAAGAAAGCGTGAAATATGGATGGATGGATAGCACGAAATTGATGAAATAATTGTGACGGAAACTTTTTGAACAACACATTAGGGAGTGAAGACAAGCGAGAGGACAACACAACCATGTTATAAGTAATACCCGTTTATTTTTATCATCTTTATATATTTTTTCATTATCATTATTATCATTACAATGATTATAACCCCTTGACGTGCTGCATGGGGTTCCTGCAGCTTCAAGGCTGCACAACGATCAGAAGCAGAGAAAGTCCAGTTCCATAAGGTACAACAGGTACTTAAACCCGCTTATATCACCCCAAACACATTCTCAACCCAAGCCTGTGGTGTTAAGTGAAACATAAACCTTCCTTGCTTATCATGAGGCAAGACCAGCATCTCTGTTCACACGGCAAAATGCTTCCACTGGAACAGAACTCATACCCAAAACCTGATCGACTCATTCATGGTTTTTGTTCATCACTTCTGCCACTTGGCTTTCCTGCTTGTACCTTCGAAGGTAATACTAATATATACATATCTTCTTGACTCGTCTATGATCACCTGTTACCTCACCATACCATCCTGAGAGACTATCAACCATGCATCTTTTTAATCTAATGGCTTCTGCTTCTCGTATCTTTGCCTTTCACGCAGTAAACCCTCCTGGTTCAAATAAGAGTCTCACGCAGATTACACTTCTCTCCCTCTTTTAATTTGGCCTCCGCTGACCTACGTAAACATGGCATTCGCTTTTGTAAATCTGAGTTGGGGTAACCGTGTCCTCAGGGAAGCTTCTCGCTGCGTTTGATATATTTCTCTCCATTTGTCAAAGTCTTCAGCGCACCTGCACTTTTTTTTCTCTCTCTCTCTCCCTTGCATAATTCTGCTTTCAGGTTCATATTTCTCACTAACACCCACATTGTATTTTACTCTCAAATACTCAAACTCTCCCACAAGTTCCAGTTCCTAAAAAAAATATAGAAAGAGAAAAAAAAACTCCCAATCTTTTCAAAACTTGGTCTTTCTTTTATTAGTATTCCATTTCCATCATCATCATCATCATCATCATCATCATCATCATCATCATCATCATCCTCCTACATACATACACACACCGTCGAAGCAGCCAACACATCTGGCCTGTACCTCCTCTGACTCAATCAACAACACACCATCATCACTGGGATCCAGCAAGTGTGGAACTTCAGGTCTGTTTCATTATGTTTGAGTTTCCATAACACTGCCACTCCACCTCGGTCTTATCTTACGCAAAAAGAACCATTGTGACAACTCGCAGCCTTGATGCACTAACGCATTTATTTCCGACTCATGCTAACACTTTACTCTCTCTCTCTCTCTCTCTCTCTCTCTCTCTCTCTCTCTCTCTCTCTCTCTCTCTCTCTCTCTCTCTCTCTCTCTCTCTCTCTCTCTCTCTCTCTCTCTCTCTCTCACACACACACATGTACCACTTCCATCGCATGAAGTTCGTAGGAGCATTCGAAGGTCTTCTATGCACTCTTCTATCTTAGACACTTCACTTATAAGAATCAGTATCCACATGACTATCTCAAGACGCATTTCACGTTCACAGTGTAGCACCCTCCCTCTGCCTGAAACTATAAAACTAGTATGAGGCAGCGAAGAGGCGTCTAGCATGAACTAGAAGATCCTATGAGAACTGGTTCTTAGACACGTCCACAATAGCTGATCTGATCTCATGTTTGAAGGCTCAAATACCTAGATGGCGACAACACCCACCTCGGATCTAAATTGTGAATAAATACATAGATTTTTAGTGCGCGTGTGTCATGGTACTTATTGGGTTCACACAACCAGCCGTTTCATCGGGTGGTAACCAAATGAACTCATCGTACTGCTGTGACCCCCCCGAGATCCTGGATGTTTCATTTCCTATGCTGTCACAAAGTCTCACACGGGTATTCTGGCCGTGGTAATGATACTTCCCCACGTTTTTCAGGACGCGCCGAAAAGTTCACTTTACTAGCCTGTCGCACACAACACGAGAGGGTAATAAGGTGGGTTGAAACTCCCGCTTTTCAAAGTTATTTTCCATCTCATTCTGAAGGAGGATCATGCAAAACACCCAGTCAACCTCAACTCAAACTTCCACCCACACACACCACCCGTTTCTTACCTTGAATATTACGTGTTCTGTTTTCTTCGTTGTCTTTCTTCTCAAGCAGACAGAGGTGAGAAAAATACTGATATATATATATATATATATATATATATATATATATATATATATATATATATATATATATATATATATATATACACGACGAAGAAGGATTGTGTCTTTTACACCAGGGAGTTGCTTATGCAATCTCCTGTAAGTGCCTCTGTCCTCACATAACATAAAACTTTCCTTCAGACGTTTCTGCAACATCTTATTCTTTCCTTCAGCATTCTTTACTTATTGTGTCCCTTCTTGTTGCCTCATGGTTATCGCCATTCAGTACCCAAATATCCCTTTAGCATTCGTTTAAGATTTCCAATGTATTTTGCCAGAGGATTAATGTTGGTATTTTATCTTTTACTACACTTCAGCATTTAAATGGTTTCTATGATATTGTTATCATCTGTACACATCCTGTACCTAGCTTCAGCTAGCAAAGTAAGCTAATAACCATCCTAACTTTACCTAGCCAAAGCTAGTATTAACCAATCAGCAAAGGTTTCTCGAACCTAATCTAGCAAGTAATGTGCATATCAATTAATCTAACCTCACTTAACCAAATAAAATGCCAATTATCCTTAGCTTATTAAACCTAACCTAGCAAGTGATTATATACCAACTAAATTAACCTTTCCTAGCCTAGCTAGTAATCACCTACTAACTACTTTAGCCCTACCTAACCTAGCCAGTAATTACGTACTAACTACTTTAACCTTAACTAACCTAAGCTGGTAAAATCCCACCCACCCTAACTTTGTCACAACTAACTTGGCAAGCGATGTATCAAGTGACACTTTCATTTCTCACCCAAAGAAACATTGACCCGCCAGAAGTTGGAATAAATGAAATCTCTCCGACCTGCTTGATATACACATCACGTGAATAGGCCTTTCCGTCGGAGGGAACTTAAAAGTTCTCTGGAGATTTACATCAAAAATACCGAAGAAAAATGACATCCGTGAGAAAAGAAAACGTATTTCATTGGAATCGAGACTTCAGCCCATCGTTCTAGTAATGTATATATTCCTTCCAGTTCTCACTACATCACACAGACGACTCGTAGCGATTCATCGATGCTGTTGTCGGCGCTTCAGCCGGGTACAAGTTGTCGCTGTCGTATCAGTTCACATCCATTCTCAGGCAGTCATGTGTAATACGTCGAAACCACAGCTCCCTATCCACAACCAGGCCCCACAGACCTTCCCATGGTATATGTGTGTGTGTGTGTGTGTGTGTGTGTGTGTGTGTGTGTGTGTGTGTATTTAAAAGCTGGTGACAGTTTGGGAAAATAAGATGGAGAGAGATGAAGAGGAAGCGTGTATAAAGTAAGGTGATGAGATGCTGCTGATGGGTGAGGTAGGAAGGCTGGAGTGGGAGTGTTAGTAAGGACGACCCTCTGCAGGAACTACGAAGCTTTAGGTACTTGCGAGTGAGTGGAACCCCATGGGCTAAAGTGTGGAGGGGAGTAGTTACAGATGGACGTTTCTGAAGGTAGTAGAGCAGTCCAGCATTGTATGGAAGCGCGAGGCTGGGGCTGTGTTGGACATAGACTTCCCTGAGACAATTACTGTGGTATGAGGCCTGGTTGATGATCGTGTAGGGAGGGAATGATACAGTCAGAGGAAGAGGTGTGATCGTAAGCCTAGTCTGATTGAGAGAGCCAACCGCAGTGAATTTTAAATGCTTTTATTATTCTATTTCAATAACTCAAAAATTTGTTTTTTTATCAAGGGGCAAAGTCGTGGTTATCTTGAAAGATACGAGATAAGATATAGAAAATATTACAACCCGACCCTTAAAGTTGATGTAGGAAACATTATGTTGTGGCTTCCTGAGTGTCAAGCGATGTAGACAATGAAGGTGGCTTGCAAAAGGGCAAATTCTTGTGAGCCAAAACAGAAGTAATATCTAAAGAAGAGAGAAGGAGAACTCATAACACAGTGTAACGAAAAGGGTAACATTTTGAGGTCAGATCTGAAGGGATCATAAGCGGGATTTTTGTCAAATCAAACTGTCTTTGCCAGTGAGGTATATAGAGCTATAACTCCTACATACAAATGTAGTGAGTTATAAAAGGACGAATTAATCCTCCATATAATCAGTACTGTTATTCAACAGAGACAAGCAGTCTGCCTACTACATTCCACTGGACAAAAGATTTATCTACTCAATAAAAGCATTATTTCCGAAATGAACCAGATGTTAACGATGACACTAAAATGGTGCCATTATATGGCCATTAGAAGGGAGAGAAAAGTAATGGGGGAGTTCTAGAAATAGAAATAGGAGGAACTTGCATAACAAGCATTAATCTGAAGTACGCTACGTCTGTCGCCCTAGGAAACCTTATCCACCTCTCTTGATGTTTACAGAAATAGTCCCAATAAGACGACAAGCAGATCGAGCAGGAGAAAACTGAGCATACTTGAAAGATGTGTAGTCTTCATCAGGAACACTGACCCCTCCCTCCCTCCTCCCTCAGCCTTACTTAAGCCCTCGACCTCACTACACCCTCCACACCACTCGCGCTCAGATGCGTTTTCAACCCCACCCATCACGGAGAAAGGTCAAGAAGTATAGAATAAGAATAAAAAGGAAAAAAATGGACAAAGAAATATGCTTCGCTCGTTTGCAAAGGTCGACGTGGAATGGCGGAAGATGGTAGGGGGTAGGGAAGGACGACTGACCAACCAGATGGGTCTGTCTCCTGGTCCTTCCACACCGGCCAGCTAGGTGGCGTCCGTCTTTTCCTGGTCCCTCTACACTGGCCAGCTAGGTGGGGTCCGTCTCCTCCTGGTCCTTCCACACTGGCCAGCTAGGTGGGGTCCGTCTTTTCCTGGTCCCTCTACACTGGCCAGCTAGGTGGGGTCCGTCTCCTCCTGGTCCCTCCACACTGACCAGCCAGGTGGGGTCCCTCTCCCACTGGTCCCTTCACACTGGCCAGCTAGGTGGGGTCCCTCTCCCACTGGTCCCTCCACACTGGCCAGGAGATGACCTCCTGCTCTGGTGCGCTCGACCTCGTCTCTCACTGGTGTGTGCTGACGACACACTAGCTCTATTGATCCCTCGAGACAGTACTGAGATCCTACGCTACAACCTTAAAGGTTCACGTTAGTGAACAGATGTTAACTGTTCATGTTGTATCAGCAGGTGATTGGGGGAAGAGAAGCTGTCTGAGCCCATACAATCACACCCAACACTCAACACTCACACTCAACACTCACACTCAAAGCTCACTCTCTCCTTCGTTGCCTCAGCTTGCTGGTTTACCTCTCTCTCTCTCTCTCTCTCTCTCTCTCTCTCTCTCTCTCTCTCTCTCTCTCTCTCTCTCTCTCTCTCTCTCTCTCTCTCTCTCTCTCTCTCTTTGGAAACTCTGCCACGGTAAACAACCGACCGTCCTCACGCATCACATCTAAACCCCGACATTATTACGCCGTGACCTGAAATAGAAGATAAGCCCACGTCACGCTAACTGTAAGATGACCTTTGACATTCAGGTGACGAGGTGGTGGCTCCCGGCCGCTCGTGTGCCCTGCATAGTGGCCGACCCTCACCCCTCACACACCCACCCTCCAACCTCCCTTCTGCAAGTGCGCTACCCTCGCGTTCAACGCTTCCACGGATGGCTCGCCACGTATGGAGCAAGACGACGACGCAGGCGTGTTGTGCCGCGAGAGAGAGAGAGAGAGAGAGAGAGAGAGAGAGAGAGAGAGAGAGAGAGAGAGAGAGAGAGAGAGAGAGTGATGAGAACGATGATCAGTGATACAAGGGGATGTGATAGGTTGACCAAGACTCAGCCTCGCTGTCTGTATGAGGGAGTGATACATGTTCACCTTCCAGGCTTCTTAAGGTTATATGCTGTATAGAATTTATGTGTATTATAGTGACATATATATATATTTCTTTCTTTTCTTTCAAACTACAGTCAGTAGATATAGAAGGAAGAGACGTACCTAAGACGCCATTGGTAAGTCCTCTGACGATGTGATCATTACACGAAAGCGCACTTGGGAACTTATCGTGTTTTATTTTCCTGTGATTTATCCCCTAATCAAGACCATCCCATTAACGCTATATCATAATACATACCCTAGCCTGAGCTAGGTACCCATTCTATCGACCATCCCCTTAGGGATGGATGAACAGCTGGGTTGACTGTGGACCGTCTGCCGCAACTAGGATTCGAACCTATGCGCTCGACCATGGGTGGACCGTGAATGCTTCATGGTCATTGCCTGTAATGAATGATTAATCATTCTTAATGCATCTGATAGGGGCTACCGGCTCAGAAACAATGATTACAATATTTTTTTCTGTAAAGTTTCTGGCAATGAATTTATGAAACGAACTGAAATGAAACTAAGGCATCGATGACGTGCGCGCGCGCGCGTGTGTGTGTTTGTGTGTGTGTGTGTGTGTGTGTGTGTGTGTGTGTTGTATACAAGGGATGGGCTATGGGAGGAGGCGCTTGCACAGATGTAGGATATGTCTATGGTGAGGAGGGAGATGCCTGGTTGGCTGGCTATAGCTGACTGCTTGGCTGACGGGGAGAATCATAGAACCTTACAATATTATACCACAGTCAGACGTCGTCAAGACGAGGCTTATCCGAGCTCTTAGATTACACTACAGAATTACATTAATGATGTCTGTAATCCGTGAATGAACCTGATGGAGAAAGACAGTATAATATGTGCGTATTTCCCATATTTTTTTCCCTATATTTTTTTCAAAACTTGACCTCCTCCTCCTCCTCCTCCTCCTCCTCCTCCTCCTCCTTCTCCTCCTCCTCCTCCTCCTCCTCCTTCTCCTCCTCCTCCTCCCAGGAATATCCAGCGACCGAAATTTGATCAGAACTTGTTTTCCATTCACAACTTCCAATAGAATTTCCACGTCAGTATACTTTATCAATGCCACGCCTTCCTAACGCTTTCCCTGTCGTGTTGTTTTGATGTGCCGGAGAAAGTAGCGAGTGGGGGAAGGAGCCTCCTGCTTTACTATCCTGTCTCTATTCATATACATTAACCAATGTAGGATCTTATCACTGTCCTTCAGCAGATGATTTCGTCATTGACCATCAGCTCCTCTGTTATCTGTCCTTTACCATGTACTCCCATGTACGTAGATTAGATCTGGTAGACCAGAAGCCATACACTAGATCAGTCATTCCTAAGTTGACGGAGTTCATACATTCACATCATACAACGTATGACCGAATGTAGTTCCTCAAAGACCAGAGACGAGATGATGCAAGTGTAGATCTCACTCAACAGAAGCTTCACTGGTCATCAGAGAGACGATTGTGAGGTTCAAGAAATATGAAAAAGCAGAAATTGAGAAGAGATCTAAAGAAAGATCTGCATTGACAGATGTCACCGCGAGACAAGACGCTTGTTAAGATGGTGTTGAGTGGTCTCCCAGCTTCCAGATAAACTTACTCAACGCAGCTTTCCGAGAGAATGGTAAAGTGCTGATTTTGAGAGACGTATTCTAAGGGTCTTTCGACTAGAAAGCAAAGGCCATAGAGTGCGTGGAAGGGCGGTGAATGTAACAATCTACCGATGGGGAGGTCGAAACCTTTTCAGAGTAGAATGAGAGGAAAGCAGAGTGCTGGAGAGGATGGCTTTATCAGTAAGAGAGAGAGAGAGAGAGAGAGAGAGAGAGAGAGAGAGAGAGAGAGAGAGAGAGAGAGAGAGAGAGAGGTGAGAGAGAGAGAGAGAGAGAGAGAGAGAGAGAGAGAGAGAGAGAGAGAGAGAGAGAGAGAGAGAGAGAGAGAGAGAGAGAGAGAGAGAGAGTTGCCTCGGCAAGAAGAGAGAAAGAAAGTCGGATTTGCGGTTGTTAGAAAAATTTTTGGGCTAAAAAAGGAAAGCGCCAGAAAGGTATTAATCTGTGGGAGGGGAAAGAAAGATCAGCATACTTTCCCCTCACACAATGACGATTGTTTCCACCTCAAGAACTATAATCACGTGTGACGATTCCTGGCGGAGAGGATGAACACAAAGGCCAAACGAGTGTCAGACGAAGCTGGGGGATGTCTCCACGTTTGACATGACGACCTGGGCCACTCATCCAGAGAGTGAGACATGAGTGGGATCGAACCCTACATACATAGGCCTGAGACGGAGCGAGTCGTTCTAGTGGTAGGGAGGTGGTGTACCTCCATAAGGTGGTTGTGGTCGATGAGGGAGCATCGCTTGAGGCACACCAATACTCGTCGTCCTTAGAAAATCCGAAGGAAGACAAAAAACAAGAAAAATATATCCCACACGATAATCCACTTAAGACTTTTTTTTTGAGCGTTAGAGTTGGTGTGGAGGGGAAGGGGGTGTGTCAGGAGAGAGGGAAGCAGTGACGAGATTTCTATACAAAGGTGTTATTAGGAGTGAAGAGATGTCGCGATATTATGGAAGGTTTGAGATGACGAAATACGAATCGGGTATTTTAGAAATACGATTATAATAACGATCGAGTATGCCATATGACTGATTAATCAGGTGTTTAAGAACTGTAAGAGAAAAATGTGAGTCTTCATCCCCCTCCATCATCTGTATGAGGAGGATATGATACCACTACACTGTATGATGTACGTCTAAATCCTCCACACAGGAGGCTTGAATCAGGAAGTGATAAGAGACAGCAACGAATGTCATGTTGTTGGCAACAGCTTCGACAGGGTATTAGGTAACTTGTACTGGCTGGCTGGCACCATGATCAGTGTGGTGTTGTTCACAAACCAAGTAGATCTAATTGTGATGACGCAAATAACAATAATGATTTCAATTTCAAGAGTAAATGTAACTACACTGGCCCAGAGTGTTACCCGTTGGTGTTGGGGGGACACACATGTGTCTTGGATCCGACAGGAACACTGGAATCTGTGTCCACATCTCTACCTTTAGCTGCAGCTACACACTTCCCTGTGTCAGCAACGAAGCTCGTGACGTTACTGGTGCCAGTAACGTCTATAATATCTCCGACAGCAGTTGTAACGATGGGATGTAACAGTCTCGGTGTCTTTGACGTTAGTAATTAGCGATGGTAATGAGAACAGTTTGGTTGAGATAATGAACGTGGTGGAAGGTGTACAAATGTTATGATGGTTACGACAATAACGCTGGTTGAGGTAACGAGGGAGTTAACAACCATGGTGAGGGAGGTAACAACCATGGTGGAGGAGATAACAACCATGGTGAGGGAGTTAACCACCATGGTGAGGGAGGTAACAACCATGGTGAGGGAGGTAACAACCATGGTGAGGGAGTTAACCACCATGGTGAGGGAGGTAACAACCATGGTGGAGGAGATAACAACCATGGTGAGGGAGTTAACCACCATGGTGAGGGAGGTAACTACCATGGTGAGGGAGGTAACTACCATGGTGAGGGAGATAACAACCATGGTGAGGGAGTTAACCACCATGGTGAGGGAGGTAACAACCATGGTGGAGGAGATAACAACCATGGTGAGGGAGTTAACCACCATGGTGAGGGAGGTAACTACCATGGTGAGGGAGATAACAACCATGGTGAGGGAGTTAACCACCATGGTGAGGGAGGTAACAACCATGGTGAGGGAGGTAACAACCATGGTGAGGGAGGTAACAACCATGGTGAGGGAGTTAACCACCATGGTGAGGGAGGTAACAACCATGGTGAGGGAGGTAACAACCATGGTGAGGGAGGTAACAACCATGGTGAGGGAGTTAACCACCATGGTGAGGGAGGTAACAACCATGGTGAGGGAGGTAACAACCATGGTGAGGGAGGTAACAACCATGGTGAGGGAGTTAACCACCATGGTGAGGGAGGTAACAACCATGGTGAGGGAGGTAACAACCATGGTGAGGGAGGTAACAACCATGGTGAGGGAGGTAACAACCATGGTGGAGGAGATAACAACCATGGTGAGGGAGTTAACCACCATGGTGAGGGAGGTAACTACCATGGTGAGGGAGATAACAACCATGGTGAGGGAGTTAACCACCATGGTGAGGGAGGTAACAACCATGGTGAGGGAGGTAACAACCATAGTGGGGGGAGATAACAACTATAGTTGTGGAGGTAACAGCCGTGATGGAGTGGAGATAACAACCATGGAGGTGTCAACAGGAACTGTAGCCTTGATAGTAACAACAACGATGGTTGTAACGCTAATGATGAGGGCAGTAACAGCTGTATAGTTCCGACAGTAGCCGGTGGCAGTGACCACAGCGACAGTTCTGATAACAACCCTGGTGTTGGTAGGCCTGAGCCACATATCTATTCTATCGAACCAACCTCTAGGAGGTGGATGAACAGCTGCGTTGACTGTGGACCCGATAGCCACAACCAGGATTCGAACCTAGGCATTCAACCCTCGTCTCTCTCGAGAGGTGTCCTGCATCTCTCTCTCTCTCTCTCTCTCTCTCTCTCTCTCTCTCTCTCTCTCTCTCTCTCTCTCTCTCTCTCTCTCTCTCTCTCTCTCTCTCTCTCTCCAGCTAGCGTCACAGAACACCCCTAACCTGGCCGCCCGTCCTACACCTACTGTGTCATCATCATCAACTCCAGGACTCACCAGTTCCATTTCCGTTTCTTTCTCGAATCCTACAATCAGTCGTTTTCTTTGCGTTGTGGGATCTAATCATTATTATCATGTGTACTACGATTGACTTTTTTTTTGTTTTTTTTCCCACTTTAAATCCACCTGACCTCAGTTATGTGGGCGTGTCTGTGGCCATGTTTGGTGCCTTGGTGAGAGAGAGAGAGAGAGAGAGAGAGAGAGAGAGAGAGAGAGAGAGAGAGAGAGAGAGAGAGAGAGAGAGAGAGAGAGAGAGAGAGAGAGAGAGAGAGAGTACCTACGACGTAATTTTGCCAAAAGGCAGGTAACGGTGTGTGTGTGTGTGTGTGTGTGTGTGTGTGTGTGTGTGTGTGTGTGTTAGTAATAACTGTGGTGGCTGCGAGCGTGGGTTGTGGTGATGGCCGCTGACAAATGTGTCGTCTCGGCCAACAGTACTTGACAAACAACGGTGGTGTTGGCAGCGACAAGTTGCTGTGGCAGGACACGGTGGTGTTGATGGCAGGACACGGTATCTGTGCTGGTGGCAGGACACGGTGGTGTTGGTGGCAGGACACGGTATCTGTGCTGGTGGCAGGACACGGTGGTGTTGGTGGCAGGACACGGTATCTGTGTTGGTGGCAGGACACGGTGGTGTTGGTGGCAGGACACGGTGGTGTTGGTGGCAGGACACGGTATCTGTGTTGGTGGCAGGACACGGTGGTGTTGGTGGCAGGACACGGTATCTGTGTTGGTGGCAGGACACGGTGGTGTTGGTGGCAGGACACGGTATCTGTGCTGGTGGCAGGACACGGTGGTGTTGGTGGCAGGACACGGTATCTGTGCTGATGGCAGGACACGGTGGTGCTGGTGGCAGGACACGGTATCTGTGCTGGTGGCAGGACACGGTGGTGTTGGTGGCAGGACACGGTATCTGTGCTGATGGCAGGACACGGTGGTGTTGGTGGCAGGACACGGTATCTGTGCTGATGGCAGGATACGGTGGTGTTGGTGGCAGGACACGGTATCTGTGCTGATGGCAGGATACGGTGGTGTTGGTGGCAGGACACGGTGGTGTTGGTGGCAGGACACGGTATCTGTGCTGATGGCAGGATACGGTGGTGTTGGTGGCAGGACACGGTGGTGTTGGTGGCAGGACACGGTATCTGTGTTGGTGGCAGGACACGGTGGTGTTGGTGGCAGGACACGGTATCTGTGCTGGTGGCAGGACACGGTGGTGTTGGTGGCAGGACACGGTATCTGTGCTGATGGCAGGATACGGTGGTGTTGGTGGCAGGACACGGTATCTGTGCTGATGGCAGGATACGGTGGTGTTGGTGGCAGGACACGGTATCTGTGCTGATGGCAGGATACGGTGGTGTTGGTGGCAGGACACGGTATCTGTGCTGATGGCAGGATACGGTGGTGTTGGTGGCAGGACACGGTATCTGTGCTGGTGGCAGCGGCAAAATTAGTCTGTGGTGACCCCCTGACAACAAGTATGGGATGGCGGTAAGAAGGTTACTAAAGGGTTGAGGTATGATTGTACTTCCCTGGGCTCAACATTGGTCTGGTCCCCGACGGTAATAAGGACCGAGAGTTCCCTTCCCGACTCCGGTGATCCCGACTTGTCGTCGGTGATGGTTTATGATAGGTGTGTTGTGGCTCCGACGGCCACTGTGGTGGTGGTAATAGTAGTAGTAGAAGTAGTAGTAGTAAGGAGTAAAAACAGTAGTAGTAGTAGTATGTAGTAGTAGTACTGGTAGTAGTAGTAGTAGTAGTAGTAGTAGTAGTAGTAGTAGTAGTAGTAGTAGTAGTAGTAGTAGTAGTAGTAGTGGTGGTAATGGTAGTACTGGCAATAGTAGTAGTAGTAATAGTAATAGTAGCAGTAGTAGTGACATCATCGGTTCCCATAGCATCTCCAGGTTGTCAGTGACGAACGAGGTAGACTCATTTGCAGCTACGGTGAAGGTGATGATAAATGAGACATCTCCAACATGAGGTATATATAAAGCGTCTGTGGTAACTTCACTGCTTCCGGCACTAACCAAGCAGTACACGCAACAACAGCGGTTGTTACGAAGGAACTACACTGTTGGCAGAATCAGGTCTGATTGTAGTAGTACTTCCGTTGGTGGAAGGAGTGACAGCTTTGATGGCAGGCACTGGATGTAACTGGTGGTAGGTAGGCAGTCACAACTATAGAGATTACGACAGTAGCTATGTTGGTGGGAGACAGTGAGAACTAAAGTCATTGTGAGGAACCGTAATGGAAAGAATGCTTAAGTCTATTAACACCAAGAAGATGACAGTTTCGTCTGTCATGATAATTCCATCAACAGTGGATGATGTCAGAAATATCAGCAGTGATTCTGACTTCACCCACCTTGAAGTACAACACTGATGTGATTTACGTCTCAGTGGCCTTTCATTCACTCTATCCAATCTCCACTACCTAAGCTCTGTATCTCTGACCTCCTCTGCTTTTGCAGTCATCCTCATGAAGGATCCAATGGTGTCTCGTTTTTTGTATCCTTTTGTATCTTCTGCATCTACCATTAGAGAGCTGTGTTGGTACGATGAGTGTATCTTGTCTCGTCAAAAAAGTTTACACTAACAGTGTGTACGGTTCATTTGCATTTGTCCCATGGTGTCATTGAGGTTTGTGGAAGTCCTCTTGTAAGGCGATGCAATCCTTGTGACCCTTCACTCATGACTTGCATGGCTCACGCTGACCAAGTAGGACATGAAAACGTTCTTGGACAAGACACAAGAAACTGGAATGACGAATTCCCTTCCTAGTGCTACGGTGTAAAATGATGTCTCTGTTATGTGCAGGAAGCATCGAGAGTGTACCATTATGAGGTCATAAAGTATAGTTCCCAGCGAACATCCCAAAGCTAATGTCCACCTGTGCTGAGTTAGTCAGGAGACGAATGAAACTGGGAATAGTGTAATGGGATCCATTTTCTCTTCAATATCCCATTCTGAAAAACTGAAACTCCACTTTTAGGCGGATGTTTAAAAACTGTAAGGACCTCAGGCGACAGCCCGAATATCTTAAGGAAGAGGAAACAGCAATAGTATAGAACTCTGGCTTACAAACAGATCGAGAATACTGAAATAAAAAAAAGCCCCTGGTTGGTCCTGTATTGTAGGTTACCTCATCGACAAGCCTGACTTGGTCACACAAGGGATAGATCTCCTCTGCTACACCTTTTTCGTCTATTCAGAAAGAAGGGCTTATGATTTTTGCTGACGTGAACATTCCCTAAAACGACTGCATCAGCGTCGGCATCATAAGATGACAAAATCTGATGTTCAATCTTTTTCCATCGGGAAAGTTGAACAGCGAGCAGTTGTCGTGGGGTGTTGTATACACACACGCGGATGTCTGGCAGCAGTGGACATCTTGAGCCACATGTTAGATCACGATCACTGGTGACTCGAACGTCAGCAGCCTGGGAGCTCAGGATGGACAACGGAAACGTGCAACCTTCACCACGGGGATAGAAATGAAGGGATAGATGAATGGCTACAGGATAGAGGAAAGAGGAGATGAAGTCTTGGTCAGCAGTAATTATGTCTCATTGCGGATGGAAGAGGTGTGAGTAAGAGGACTGACGATGTCAGTGGACAAAGTGTGTGTGTGTGTGTGTGTGTGTGTGTCAGAATGAAGACCTTTGATGCTGCTGACGTCCCCACGACGTAATACAAGGGGGAGGAGATTGAGGCCAAGTCTCAGCGAGGGAGAGGACGAGGACGACGCCGCCGTGTCATCATCTTCACTTGACGCTCATGATTCTCCTTTGTGTGTGTGTGTGTGTGGCGATGAACGTCTATTGTGGGAAAAATCTCACAACACTGCGGCAGCTGCTGACGCTGAGGAAAGTGGCGGGGAAAAAAAAGAGATATATGGTTCTGGCCACGGGGCCTGCCTCTACCCTCCTGCACCAACCGATGATAGAATAACCACAAGCACTTCCTCACTACGGCGAGGTAGCGGTGCCGCTAAACTAGACATTTTGAAGCCTCCTTCCTGCAGGAAGCTAGCGTTGCCTAAGTGCTGCCATTCAGTTCGGGTTCCAACTCTCTCTGGGCGATCATACCCTGAGTGGTGGTAGGTTCCAACTCTCTCAGGGCGATCATACCCTGAGTGGTGGTAGGTTCCAACTCTCTCAGGGCGATCATACCCTGAGTGGTGGTGGGTTCCAACTCTCTCAGGGCGATCATACCCTGAGTGGTGGTGGGTTCCAACTCTCTCAGGGCGATCATACCCTGAGTGGTGGTGGGTTCCAACTCTCTCAGGGCGATCATACCCTGAGTGGTGGTGGGTTCCAACTCTCTCAGGGCGATCATACCCTGAGTGGTGGTAGGTTCCAACTCTCTCAGGGCGATCATACCCTGAGTGGTGGTAGGTTCCAACTCTCTCAGGGCGATCATACCCTGAGTGGTGGTGGGTTCCAACTCTCTCAGGGCGATCGCACCTTGAGTGGTGGTGGGTTCCAACTCTCTCAGGGCGATCATACCCTGAGTGGTGGTGGGTTCCAACTCTCTCAGGGCGATCATACCCTGAGTGGTGGTAGGTTCCAACTCTCTCAGGGCGATCATACCCTGAGTGGTGGTAGGTTCCAACTCTCTCAGGGCGATCATACCCTGATTGGCACTGGGTTCCAACTCTCTCAGGGCGATCGCACCTTGAGTGGAGGTGGGCGTGGTGGCGGCTATAGTAGGCCAAATTAATTGCTTCCACTGTGATGATGAACAGCGTGGCTATCACAATTAACTGCTGTGGTGGTCATTACAACCATGACTCCCTTATCAGTATCCGATGTGATTGTGGTAAATCTAAGTTGTCTCTATAGCAGTAACTGTTCTAGAAGTCGTAGCACTTATCATGGCAGAGCATCGGTGTTCGTTCTCGACGCGGCAGATGATGCTAAATAGAATCAGCCTATCATGCGGTGTTCGTCGCTGTATAACAACCGTGCTGGGGTCTTGGTTGTGTTGCGTCTGGTGGTGGCGTCCGAGTCACTATATTTAGGCTCGAGACCGGGATGTGTCTGGAAAGGAGAGAGAGAGAGAGAGAGAGAGAGAGAGAGAGAGAGAGAGAGAGAGAGAGAGAGAGAGAGAGAGAGAGAGAGAGAGAGAGAGAGAGAGAGAGAGAGAGATAGGCGATGAAGGGGGGAAGGAGGAGTATCTTTCCATCGCACCTTAAATTTGTTTCTGTGGCTCCCTTTCCGTGGTCCTTGGTTCCTCCTCCTCATGTGACTCAAGGTTTATGTGACTCAAGGTTTATGTGACTCAAGGTTTATGTGACTCAAGGTTTATGTGACTCAGGACAGTTTAATTCCACTCCAGAATTTATCAATAAATGTATAAATGAGTTAGTAACAGTAGGAATAACAATGGGTAAAATAACTGGAGTATAAGAAAGGCTATTTAATGAGACTGTAAACATAAATGTAAATAATCGTCACATTAACCCTAAGAAGTGTAAATAATCGTCACATTTTCTGGCAGATCTATCAACCTTACAGAGGACTGGACAGCAGTGTAGTATCAGTAGGTGATTACAAATAATGAATCACAGAAAAGCATTAATCATCGGAGGGAAAGGTTGGTGGAGAAGCGATCTCCATGCACTGAGGAAGATCTCTAAGTTGACCACAAGAGGGTGTGAGGGCGGCAGATGAGAAGAGCAGAGAGTTATGGAAGCTAGGCAGGGTAGATGTAAGAGGAACGTACAACTTGAGAGAACCAGTGCTGGTAGGAGAGTAGGGGGAGATAGACGTATGATGGGAGAGACAGTGGCAGTAGCTTGAAGGGGGAAGAGACAGCTTTGGTAGTGTGGAGACAGTGGATTTTAGATAGGCCGTCACAAGTGGAGGTGTTGGATTCAGTGGTGGTGGTATGAGGAACGAAGTGGTGAGGGTACTGCATGTAGTGGATGGGGAAGAGATACATATGGTGGTTATGAAGAGACATATATTGGTGGAATGGTGGTGGTGAGGGCAGTGTAGAGGCATGGGTGGTGTGTGTGTGTGTGTGTGTGTGGACAGCAGTGATGGTGTGGCAGACAGTAGGAGCAGTAGTGGTGGTGGTGAGGGAGACAGGCGTGGTGGTCTAGCCGAAGGTTAATAACGGTGGTGGAGGCAGAGAGGCAGAGAGATAGTACTACTGGTGGTTGGGGCAAGATAGTACTGGTTGTGATGGCAGAGATAGCGGCGGTGGTTGAGTTGAGGGGGAGTGGAGATAGTCCTAATGATGGAGGAGATGCTTGTGTCGGCCAGAAATCAATAAAACAGAAGAAGGAAGCTCAGGCCATGGTGGTAACATTCTAGGCTACGCGCCAACGTTACGAGCTTCGATAGCAAAATACAGTAACAAAAGAACATCACTTAGGGTTAGAGCTGGCCTGATTAGCTTGTGGAGATCAAGGGTATGTGATCCTTCCCACCCTGACCTGCCTCTCCAGTACCCACACACCACCAAGTCAGCCATGCTGAAGAAGCTACTGAGGGTGTAAGACATGGCTTTACGATTCGTCTCGAATGAAAGAGACTCCAACGTCGAAGCTACGGAGGAACGTCATCAGCGACTGAGAATATATCCAATTGGTACGTGTTTCACTGAGGAAAGCGACACAGAAAAAGAAGAAATGTGGTAGAAACTTGGAGACAACGTAGGAGGGACGAATGATAGACAGATCCAAGACCTGGAACACAGCACTAATGTGGAACACACACGGTTCCAGCCAAGACTTAGGGCACTGAGAGAGAGGCTCCAGTCATCCGTCGATATACGCAATTCTCAGCTCAGGCAATATCTCTCCTTAAACAACATACACCAATACTACACACACACACACACACACACACACACACACACACACAGGTATGTACAACCTACGCCATACATCTGCACACTCTGTAACAGTGTTGTTTCTCCACTGCTCAATCTCTTCCTCTTCCCACTCCCCACCACCAAAAACAAAACTGTTGGTGAGGGAGACGGTACTGTGGTGGGGAGAGTAGCGACAGTGGTGAGGGAGACGGTACTATGGTGGAGAAGCCAGTATCAGTAGTGAGGGAGAGGGTAATGTGGTGGAGAAGTCAGTACGTGTAGTGAGGGAGAGGGTACTGTGGTGGAGAAGCCAGTACTAGTGGTGAGGGAGAGGGTACTGTGGTGGAGAAGCCAGTACTAGTAGTGAGGGAGAGGGTACTGTGGTGGAGAAGCCAGCACTCGTAGTGAGGGAGAGGGTACTGTGGTGGAGAAGCCAGTACTAGTAGTGAGGGAGAGGGTACTGTGGTGGAGAAGCCAGTACTAGTAGTGAGGGAGAGGGTACTGTGGTGGAGAAGCCAGTACTAGTAGTGAGGGAGAGGGTACTGTGGTGGAGAAGCCAGTACTAGTAGTGAGGGAGAGGGTACTGTGGTGGAGAAGCCAGTACTAGTAGTGAGGGAGAGGGTACTGTGGTGGAGAAGCCAGTACTAGTAGTGAGGGAGAGGGTACTGTGGTGGAGAAGCCAGTACTAGTAGTGAGGGAGAGGGTACTGTGGTGGAGAAGCCAGTACTAGTAGTGAGGGAGAGGGTACTGTGGTGGAGAAGCCAGTACTAGTAGTGAGGGAGAGGGTACTGTGGTGGAGAAGCCAGTACTAGTAGTGAGGGAGAGGGTACTGTGGTGGAGAAGCCAGTACTAGTAGTGAGGGAGAGGGTACTGTGGTGGAGAAGCCAGTACTAGTAGTGAGGGAGAGGGTACTGTGGTGGAGAAGCCAGTACTAGTAGTGAGGGAGAGGGTACTGTGGTGGAGAAGCCAGTACTAGTAGTGAGGGAGAGGGTACTGTGGTGGAGAAGCCAGTACTAGTAGTGAGGGAGAGGGTACTGTGTGAAAGCAGTACTATAGTGAGGAAGGGTACTGTGTGAGAACCAACTCGTATGAGGGAGGGAATGTGGTGGAGAAGCCAGTACTATAGTGAGGGAGAGGGTACGTGTGGAAATACTAGAGTTGAGACTCGGTAACTAGAGAGGAGAGAGAGGGAGAGAAGAGAGGAGAGAGAGAGAGAGAGAGAGAGAGAAGAGAAGAGAGAGAGAGAGAGAGAGAGAGAGAGAGAGCTTTGGGTCGTGAGGTAGGTACTAGGTGTGTGTGTGTGTGTGCGCGCTGCAGGGGGATGTGTGTGTGTGTGTGGAGTCAACTGTGGTGTCAGGGTGAGGGAGACGAGAAGGTACAGTGTGGTGGTTGTGGTTGTGGTGGTGGTGGTGGTGGTTGTGGTTGTGGTGGTGGTGGTGGTGGTTGTGGTTGTGGTGGTGGTGGTTGTTGTGGTGGCGGGTGTCAAAAGAGTAGCTGTGGTTGAGGGTGGCGGAGGGTAACTCAAGAGCCAGGTGGACGTGACCCTACACAGCTGAGGTCCTCCAGTCGTCGTCATGAATATATAAATGACAAACAAAGGTCAAGAACCTCGTGTGTGTGTGTGTGTGTGTGTGTGTGTGTGTGTGTGTGTGTGTGTGTGTGTGTCCCATTGAAATTAATTACCTTTTCCTGTCTCTAGTTTAGCCGTGGACTGGGCCGTCCTTGTTGTAAGGTAGTGAGGAAAAGGTTACATAATGACGACGCTTTTATATATATATATATATATATATATATATATATATATATATATATATATATATATATATATATATATATATATATATATATATATATATATATATATATATATATATATATATATATATATATATATATATATATATCCCTGGGGATAGAGGAGAAAGAATACTTCCCACGTATTCCCTGCGTGTCGTTGAAGGCGACTAAAAGGGAAGGGAGCGGGGGGCTGAAAATCCTCCCCTCTCGTTTTTTTCAATTTTCCAAAAGAGGGAACAGAGAAGGGGGCCAGGTGAGGATATTCCCTCAAAGACCCAGTCCTCTGTTCTTAACGCTACCTCGCTAACGCGGGAAATGTCGAATAGTACGAAAGAATAGAAAAGATATATATATATATATATATATATATATATATATATATATATATATATATATATATATATATATATATATATATATATATATATATATACATATATATATATATATATATATATATATATATATATATATATATATATATATATATATATATATATATATTATTCAATCGAGAATGGAAGATGTTCAAGCCCTCAAGATATATACCATTCATTGCTATATGAAAAATCCTTATAAGTTTTATGATCTGGGATAACAGTCTGCTGCCTGTGGCTCCTCTATGTGAACGGGGAAATTTCATAGCGACTGACAAGAATGTCTGGGAAACGTACGTAGGAAACAGTTTGGTTGGACTAAGGAAGGGTTGATGGCTGGCTACGTCGTGCCTCTGAACGACTTACAACAATGACGGGAAGTTTGAATGTTATCTGGTCGTGGGGAATGTTAAGATCTTTCAAGCATGGTCTGGTCCTTGGTTCAGACATGGTCCGGTCCTTGGTTCAGACATGGTCCGGTCCTTGGTTCAGACAGCCCGATGCTTGGTTCAAACACGGCCTGATGCTTGGTTCAAAGACGGTATGGTCGTTTGGTTTCGAACACAGTCTAGTCCTTGGTTCGAACACAGTCTTATGCTTGGTTCAAAGACTTTATGGTCCTTGGTTCGAACTCGATATGGTCCGTGGTTCAAAGACGGTATGGTTCTTGGTTCGAACACGGTCTTGTCCTTGGGAATGTTAGGATCTGATAAGTCGAGGTTTGATGTTACGTTTCTGTACGTGGAGGAGGATGTTAGTCTTGATGTTTAACCCAAAAAAGGATGAGGAAGTTGCACAACACGTCTACCAGACGCTCCGAGCCATATGTGTATTGACTGAGTGTCTGTTGTCAACTTGCCATCGTGAGGGTAGAACAGACTTAATAACTCGGTTACTGTACAGGATAAAGCGAGTCAGGACAGACCTGGAGGATACAACACCATAACAGACATAACCAAACCTTGTAGTTACTGTTCTCTTTGTCCATAATGATCTCACAACCGTACTGAAACAGCAGTTGTAGATTCACAGTCGAAAACCCTTCAAAAAAAAGGAAAAAGAAGAGAGTGACACACAGGCAAACATCGGCCGTAAAACAATATTTGTTGCGTGTGGAGAAGAAGCCAACGTTGTGGGTCCTTTAAGAGCGCCATCTCTGCGGTTATGGCCGCTGTAACTTTACATGTAGAGTCCACGCGGACGCGCACTGTACCGTGCGTGCTCCAGGCCTGGGCTCCCCTGGGGTTAAGAGAGAGAGAGAGAGAGAGAGAGAGAGAGAGAGAGAGAGAGAGAGAGAGAGAGAGAGAGAGAGAGAGAGAGAGAGAGAAAATCCCTTTACGACTTCATCATTTGGCCAACTCAGGTGGCGGTTGTTACTCTCACGCCATCATTGTTACGTGGGAACTCAAATAGCCTCCTTTGGGGAGGGTTTAGAAGAGAGAGAGAAAAAAAGATATATAATAACATCAAGTTTCTCTCGTTTTCATGCAGGACATTACCCTCACAGTCAGAAATATTACTGGACGTCAGAAGCGAAGAAAGAGAAGGTGAGGAGATGACGACAAATGATATTACGGAACAAAAGGATGGAAGGACGAGGCAAGAGAGGATATAATTGTTGCAGATGATTGCTGCAGCTGCAACACAACGAAACTGCAGAAGCTGTGTTGTGCCGTAAGGACAAGCAAGTCGGAGAGGTGCAGCAACAGCTAGACTGCACAGCAGAGAACATGATGGAACACCACCTTCGTCTTGTAACACAGACCGTGATTCATACAACAAGTAACCCTGCACTTAGTGACCAGTAGATGGTACTATACTCCATGGCCAGAAAAGGTTGTGTTGAATATGTCGAAAGAAATGAGAGTCGCGAGGAGAAGGAGCCAGATGTGAGGTGAGGCAGGCTAGGTGAAGAGGAATGAGTGATGAGGCAGGGTTGGTGTGAGGAAGATGATATACAGGAGTGTGTGATGAGGCAAGGTTGGTGTGAGGAAGATGGTATACACGAGTAGGAGAAGAAGCAGGTTTAGTATGGGAGTAGTCTAGTGAGAGTAAGAGATTAAAGATAGCTTAGTGAGGAGGAGGAGGAGGCAAAGGTTTGGTGTGGCGCGGGTCAGAGGGTGGATGAAGGGAGAACAGTATGGTTGCTGAGGATGATGGTCAGGTGGGCAGGCTTGGTGACGACGGGTGAGTGAGGATTCGCGAGGGTGAGGCAAGCTTTGAAAGGTGGAGGAGAATATGAGGCAAATGGTGAGGAGGAGCGAGAAGGGAGTCGGGATGGCTGAAGAGCGGCAGGAAATGAGGCAGGCTTTGTGTGAAGCGAGTCGGTAGGGAACAAAAAAAGGAGGCAGACTTAGCGAGATGTGAGTAGGAAGTAGTAGGAAGTGAGGCAGGAATCATACGCTAATGGGTTTCGAGAAGGAGGGATGGAGACAGGTTATTAAAGTAGGAGTGAATGAGGAGGTTCAGGAGGTGCGGTGGTTTTTGTGAGTGCCTGGCAATGGGGACCAGGTAGTGAGAGTGTCTTTGTGCGGGGTGAGTGATTAGTTGAAGGAGTTAGGGGGGCCTGGCTTAATGAGGAAAAGATGAGGAGGAGGAACAGATGGATTGGCAGGTTTAGTAGGAAGGTTTGGGGGGGACCAGGAGGCTAGCAACTGGCGCTGAGGAATGGATGAAAAGAAGAAGGATGTAAGAAAGGTTTGATGAGGAGTAGAAGAGGGAGAGAGAGGAGAGGTAGACCTCATGATGTAAAGGAGATGAACTGATTAAGGAGACGATGAGCTACCGTACGGCGTGGCCTTCAGACTTAGTGAGGAACAGGTAAGCAAGGAAGCGAGGTGTATGTGAGTTGAGAACCATAAAAGGGGGAGGTAAGCTTGGTGTAGAGTAGCAGGGGAGTCAAGCTTAATGGTTGAGGAGGAACACAAAGTGAGGTAGACCTGGTGACGAGTCAGTAAGCAGGACAAAGATGTGAGAATGGCTTGGTGAGACGCGAGCGTATAGTAGATGCAAGAATTATGGCAGGAAAAGAGAGGAAGGTGTGTCATGCAGTGTGAGGAGAGGAGGAGGAGGAGGAGGAGGAGGAGTGAGGCAAGCGTGACCATGAGGAGAGACGATCTTGATGTGAAACAGCAACAGCAGCAGGAGGCGGCGAGGTAGGTAAGGTTGGCAGCGGGTGAGACCCGGCGGGATCAGCAAGCTTTGTGAGAGGCGTACCAGAGAGGAGTTCTTCATCTGCCGTGGGAAAAGTAGGGAGTGAGGAACGGGAGGCTAGACTAACCCTGGCCAAGCTAGAAAAGGAGTTCAGGGTTTAGTAGACTTGACGATAAGTCACTGTGGAGAGGGAATAGACGAAGCAAGTGACCAGGAAGCAATACAGCAACAACCTCACTGGCCAGGGAAGACGAAGGGGGCCAAGAAGGATGTTGAACATATCGTCAACTCGACATCGTAAGGAAGAAGTTTGAACATGGTCTCCAAACGTGACACCAGACGTCGGTCACGTAAATGTTGGCCCTCCCTCAGCAAACCTATTACCCGCAGGGTGCTTTGTACCTCTATAAATACAACCCTAATTATTTCAAGAAGAATAGATGATGACAGCGAATGAAAGGCAGTGTTGATTGTACCAGAAATAATACGCTCATCGTTAATCCTATTATGACAGAGCGCTGGGGGGGTCCTAAAATAAACACGCGCCGGAAATAACTTTGACAAAAAACGATAGTTTTTCACAGTAAACATACCACACGTGTCTCTCATTTGGGGACACACAAATTTATGCTGAACAGTCAACTTCCCACACACACACACACACACACACACACACACGTTTATATATATATATATATATATATATATATATATATATATATATATATATATATATATATATATATATATATATATATATATATACGTTTATATATGTATATATATATATATATATATATATATATATATATATATATATATATATATATATATATATATATATATATATATATATAT
The DNA here is from genome assembly GCF_036320965.1 of Panulirus ornatus. Classification (NCBI taxonomy): domain Eukaryota; kingdom Metazoa; phylum Arthropoda; class Malacostraca; order Decapoda; family Palinuridae; genus Panulirus; species Panulirus ornatus. Next base: position 69,516,479 of record NC_092225.1, on the reverse strand, counting down.
ATATATATATATATTATCCCTGGGGATAGGGGAGAAAGAATACTTCCCACGTATTCCCTGCGTGTCGTAGAAGGCGACTAAAAGGGGAGGGAGCGGGGGGCTGGAAATCCTCCCCTCTCATTTTTTTTTGATTTTCCAAAAGAAGGAACAGAGAACGAGGCCAGGTGAGGATATTCCCTCAGAGGCCCAGTCCTCTGTTCTTAACGCTACCTTGCTAACGCGGGAAATGGCGAATAGTATGAAAGAAAGAAAAGATATATATATATATATATATACATTATATATATATATATATATATATATATATATATATATATATATATATATATATATATATATATATATATATATATATATTCATATATATATATATGTATATATATATATATATATATATATATATATATATATATATATATATATATATATATATATATATATATATATATATATATATATATATATATATATATATATATATATATGCCTGGGCATGGCAATCAGCCCACACCCAACGTAGGTGTTCATCCTCCCATTCTGGGCAAGGTGATACGTAGGTACCTAGCAAGGCTGGAACGCATGTTGGTGTTTACAGACGTAGGTAGGTGTGAAGGGGATTACTGTTCAGTTGCTCTTGTTCTGCTGCCCTTCAGATGGTATCATACCCCAGGTGACTGGAGTACATAACACGTTGTTGATATCATACGTAGTTCTCTGTGACGAATATTTCTCTGGTATAGACGAGGTCAGAGAAGCCTTCTTTGCCCCTTCTTATTGCTGATGAAGAATGGGCAGGGGAGGGTCCTTGGGCTGGCTTGGTCTCGTGTACTTTGTGCGACCTATCCACACATCCCCTCACCTCTCTCTATTGTCTCACCTCAGACTACACGTTTACCAAGACGTCTAAATTTCTGTGCTAAGTTGCACACATATATGTTAGTTCCTGAACTCTGAGAGAGAGAGTTTCTCAGATGAGATGACACTGTGAAAGAGGCCAGGGTTTTATATATATTGTGATCATTAAGGGTAAATTGTATGATTAAGCCAGACATTAAGCAACGGAGGATGAATTTAAGAGAATTTGTTCTAATATCATTCATTTCTAGGCTTACTTTTGTATTATTCTTTATACAACACACTGTGATGTTTTCTTTCATTATATACTGTGGTGTTACTGTCTGCATGTGGTTACACCGTGAATGAAACGTTAATTTTTTGACGTTTTATCATCGTCAGGTGACGAATAGGAAAAGAATCTTAGCGAGGAACTTTTCGATCCAAAGGAGCTCATCATTCCCCCAGGAGCGCAGACTTGAAGCTCCAGCAGCCCCAGAAGGATCCTTGGGTTGTATAACCAATTCAACATATTCCGTTTAACAGTTAAAGATAATCTAAAAATAATCTATGACAGTGAATGTAATCATTGTAATAATCTTATATGCGAATATGTTGTCTTTTCCTCTCTCTGTATATCTTGTACATCTATCCACTCATGCATGGCTTAAATCGCTAAGGAATATTTGCTGTGAGTTATTCACAAGTGATAATATATGTACGTTGTATAACTGCCTATCAAATCACCGGTCAGATGAGTAGGACCATCTTCACCATCCCCTCACCATCACTTGCCTTATAACCTAAACCCAGTGTGTTAGGTCAAAGGACATGTCCACCAGACCCAAGTCCTCATTCTGCAACGCCGTTACTGCTATACTGCTACACTGTTTTGCTGCTAAAGCTGTCATTATTACCCTCCATTGTCCCAGCCTAGGGTTTATAGCATTTCTCTGTCAACGTAACTTTGCCACGGAGAAACAGACGCGCAAAATCACCAACATCATTACATAGATGACCACTGATAGCGTGTGGGGAGCTTGTACAAGTCATCTGTGGACTAGTCTACATATTCTGACTTGTATGAGCATCATGCTGCTATAAATATTCAAAAGGAGGAGGAGGAAGAGGAGGAGAAATGAATGCCCTATCATACTTTCTTTCACTGAATGCCAAGGATGAAATAGACCTGATAGATGTTGCTGTACCACATAGAAACATGAGGTTTTGACATTTCATGAGAGATTTTGATGAGAAGAATAATAAACAACATGAACTAGAGATAAGGCACAGTGGGAACTTGAGAGTATGGTACCGTCTGTTGCTGCCCCAGAGGTGTCTACATGTAAGTCTTCAAACAAAGACTTGTATGAGAAGCAAGTGGGTGGTGGCAAAGACGAGGCTTCTCAGTGGAAGTTGTCTAAACAGAAACTAACTATACATTATGCTCTCAGCCTCGCATGGACGTTGGAAGTGGTATCTCATGCTAATGAAAGGGGACGACGAAATCAAATCAAAGGCTGAAGTGACGAGACTTAACCATGTATGTTGTTTTTGGAAGTAGAAGGCATTTGAAAATGGAATGTAGATATCTCAAAATCACTTATGGTGACCCTGGACGTCTGTGACCTATTGCAAAAATACTTAAAGCTAAAATGAAAAAGAAGTGAGGTAGCAATAGACATTAAAGGAAGATGGTTCAAATATATCGCGACTATCTGTGTGGGTGTAGATAATGACGACGATGGTGAAGATAATAAGTGAAATGACATTATAGACGACATGACTAAGTATGGTGAAGAGAAGTGAGTTAACAGAGACCATTCATCACTTGTGTTAGCGAACGGTGAACCAATTCAGACTGAGGATGAATACTTGACGAATACCTGGTGAAGTCTCCGGGAGGGTCTTCACCCTCACGACCAGGGCAAAGCCCAGGCCTTTGGATTAAGTCGTTGGTCGACCAAACTGTTGTTAGCCGCAGCCCGCAAGGTCGACATAGCTCCCACAGCCTGGCTGGTCTGGTACACTTTGGAGGTACTTGTCAAGTGCTTCCTTAAGCTTCTCTGCTCACAATGGTACAAGAAACACTAACCTTAACACATAGGGTAATTCTACCACAAACACTTAGAATAGCAGTGTATTGTTGAATATGATATGCATCGGTCGGGTGACCACATGTAGTGAAGTAATTGTCACAGTAGATTACAGTGGTGATGAGATATGAATTACTTATGGTAATTGCACCTTGAAATAGAGCAGCATTACTTCAGGTTAGCTGGTGGGGAATGATACTAGTAAACATCTGGTGAGTACCTGGTGTTTACTGCACTAGGGTTACAGAAAATTTGGTCACATACGAATAACATACGTCTTTTATATACCAGTCTAAAACATAGAGTTACTTAAGTTCTAATGTGGATGAGCCAGCAACACCAGGATTTTGTCGTCTACATTCATGCCACTTGCAATCTACTCTCTCCAAGTATTCCTTGCACCAGTTATTCAAAGCCAACACCTGGCCCACACATCCCCCTACCTCTCCTGAAGCCACACTGCACTTCCCGTGGGGTAGATATATTCTGTGCATGTTCCTACCCTCTCAATCACTCACCACCACTCTCTCAATCGCCTTACCATGTGTACTCTATAGTTTAACACTTCTATTATATATATATATATATATATATATATATATATATATATATATATATATATATATATATATATATATATATATATATATATATATATTATCCCTGGGGATAGGGGATTAAGAATACTTCCCACGTATTCCCTGCGTGTCGTAGAAGGCGACTAAAAGGGGAGGGAGCGGAGGGCTGGAAATCCTCCCCTCTCGTTTTTTTTTTTTTTTTTTTTTTTTTTTCCAAAAGAAGGAACAGAGAATTGGGCCAGGTGAGGGTATTCCCTCAAAGGCCCAGTCCTCTGTTCTTAACGCTACCTCGCTAATGCGGGAAATGGCGAATAGTTTGAAAGAAAAGAAAAAGAATATATATATATATATATATATATATATA